>NW_026719341.1:0-20730 GCF_029784015.1 Lycium ferocissimum | reverse complement strand
CGTAAATATTCCATTCCACCAAGTTCAACTTGGCCAATTTTTCTTAACAACAATCCGGGAATTCAAACTCGGCCAAACTATCAACCAACAATACCAACAAACCACTTATATTTAATTCAACTCAATTCAATTCTTTTCAGTGCAAAATATAACTCAATACAATATAATTCACATAATATTCCAACAATACCATCAACATACTACTTACTCACATCTTCCAATTTATGAAACAACAACAACATTTTCTTCCTTCTTTCAAATTCAAGCACAACAACCCAATTTTCATTCCTCTAAACCATTAAATCTTTATTCTAACATCATCGAATCTACCATAACAACAATTTCCATTCCAAATAAAATCAATTCATCACACCTTTCCACTATCTTGAATTCGGCCAACACCCCTATATGCATACTTTTCATGGACTTCCATATTTTCCATACATTACAACATAAAAACACATGCAACACACACACAACACAACATAACACATACACACACACACACGGCACACACACACACTTCCCATAACACATGAATTTCATCCATTTTCACACAACGTACTCACATCCACAACATATAAGAAAAGAATTAAACCTTACCTTTTCCTCACTTCTTCACTTGACTCAAATTGGCAACTTTATGAATATGAGTTCTTCTTGCCCACAAATCACTCCACTTCACTAAGAACCCTTCAAAGGATTGTTTGGCTATGAAGAAACAAGTTGGAAACTCTCTCTCTCTTTTTTTTTTTCTTTTTTTTTTCGGTTCTCTCTTTTTTTTTCACTAAGGCCGAATGGCCATTTCTTTTCTCCTTTCTCTTTCTTGCTTTCTTGTTTCTTGAAAACTCTAGGGAAAAATAAGATGAACAAGTCATCTTTCCTCCTATATATACTTAGTCCCTTCCAATGGCAATTAAACATATTGCCCTAACTTGGCTTGGATTTAATTTCATTTAGCCAAGTGTCAAGTGGGGTCCACGGCCAAGTGGCCCTTTTCTTGAAATTTCTAGCAAATTTCTCCTTTTTCATGAAAAACATTTTCCTTAGTTCCAAATTTGCCCCTAGCCTTTCTCCATATTTCCATGAGTCATTTTGCGATTTACCTTTTACCCCCGGCCTTTCTTAATATTCCAACTTTAAAATTTTCCACAAGCAACTTGTGTCACTTGCCTTGTCTTACCCAAGGGTACAAAATACGGAATGTAACACTTTATTTTCATCTACGAGACATGATTTTAAGACTAATTATGTATTACTATTATTCCAAACAAATGATTTAGTTAAATGCTCTTCTATGACGAGAGCGATTGTATTTCATTTCCACAATGCGCATTTTCTGGGGATTATTCCTAGATAGGTTACGTTTATTCTATCTTCTTTCGCCTTATTTATGTTTTTAGATTAGTTGGGATGGAAAAATGACTGAAGAATTTGGAAAAGGAAACTACCAATGAGACAAGCAAAGAAAATGGGTTCCTGCACCACTTCGACAATATCCAGAAAATCCAAGAACAAATGATAAAGTTTCAAGACTTTTTGGAAAGGCAAAATTACAAGAGAAAATGTTATTAGCAAAAGTAATGATAGGAGATTTTAAAAGTTCATATCGAAAAGGATTTTACCTTTTCTTTTTTAGGAATCAAAACAAGATTGGTATGAGTAATGAATCTAGGCAGCTCTTGACCACAAAAGAAAGCTCTCACCATTTTTGTCACATCCTCTCTTATAATATGCCGGCATGTTTGAAAAAAATGACCTGAAAAGCCATTTGGTCCCCGTGCTTGTACCCAAAACTCGATTTTTTAACCTCTTTTTAGGAGAGCTATAATAATTTTGCTCCCGAGTGATCAAAGCACAGTGGACTTTGCTTAAAAAAAAGATCTTTAGGTGGCATGGCATGATATCGAACTTATCTTGATAGAAAGATCAAACTAGTCTCTCTAATATCCTTATTAGATGTATCCAATGAAATTTGAAACACAATACTACTCAAAAACCAATATATCCCGTTCTTCATCCGTAACATATGAAATTCGAAATGATTGTGATTGTGGGTTCTATCACCATCTTGAACCATCTCATTACTTGTGTCCATGATGTTTCCTCTAAATGTAAATATGGAAATCAGGTCGAGGGCAAAATTGTGATGCTTCTTTATTCATCATGGAGGGATTCAATTCAAGTCGCAATTCCTTCACTTTGATAACATCCTCCATGGTTGAAATATGTTAAAATATATTGCCATACCTTCCATGGAAATTTTCCATGTGACAATTATGGCTTGAATTATATATATGGATCATCATCCATAGAACTTTCAATGAAAGGATAAAAGAAAAACCAAAGAAAACAAAAAGGGCTATACCATTTCCAAGAACTTTGGATGAGAAGACCAAAAGAAAGGAAAAAATTTCACAACTACGCCTTCATAAACTTCACCCAAAAATCTTGTTCTTCTTGAATTAGTAACGAGCTCAGAAACTCTCAACGTGATACAATAAGTCCATAAACTCGATTGCCAAAAGTTGAATCTTTGAGAAAAAGGTATGAATTTTATTTTTGAATTCCACCATGGAATAACTACTACCAGAGAACTTCAATTAGATGAGAATTTTATTCACAAAATGAGCAAAATGTGCAACAGTGTGTGTGTGTGTGCCAGAACTTTTCTTTAGATTTTAATATTATATTAAAGTCCCCCTAACAATCCAAGGATTTAGTTGGTTAGTTATGTTGTTGTAACCTTAGAATCCCAAAACTTTAATGATTTAAAATGGCATTGAAATATGGTTGTATATTATCATGAGAACGTATGTGATTTTCATATGATTTTTATATAATTATGAGAATGAGAATCTACAATGATTATGGATTGTTATTCATTTGGAAGGAAAATGCCAAATTTTCTTTGATATATTAACCATTTTGGATTATGGAATTACCCAATGCTTCTTCATGAATATTGCTTGGGATGTTATTGAAATATGTTTGAATAATCTTGATTAGATAATGAATATGAGAAATGTTGATATTAGTTTGATAATTTCAAGTATTAATGATTATTGAATATTCCAAAAAAAAAGACCTTTATGTAATAAGGCATTTTATGAGGTTTAGATTGGTATTGTGTTGTTAAATTGCAACGGAACCGAATTGTTTTGCCTTGGTTTCTTTCCACCACTTTTGAGGTTATTAATTTGCCTAGGATACAAATCTCCATCTTTTGCCACTTGATCTATGTTTTGATTCAAAGCATCATCCTCCTGCATGTCCCTTTGTTGATGTGACCAAGTTGTCTTTGGAGGAAGATCGGAATTTCTTGCCCTATAACTTGTAACATAAGACGCGCGTATCCAATGTAAAGTTAGATCCTTTCCTTTTTTGGCATGTTTTACTATCTACTTCCTTTGCATCATCAATCATATCCAGATGTTTATCAGGAACCATATTAGTGATTTTGGTTACTATTCACTTCAATGCAACTTTCTACATCTACTTTCCTTCCTTTGTTGGAAAAATCTTTCCACTTCAAATTTTTTTCAAATACTTTTTCCTCTCCTTGATCAACTGTCATTTGAATTTCAGGGATTACTTCCTTTATCATTAGTTGCCCCCTTTTTTCATGATTGGGTTTCTATTTTCCAAAAGAAACCTATGGTTTGGATTATTTGGTTTTGTATTAAGAGAGAACCTTTAACCATTGCTCCTCCTTTTTGGCCAATAATTATTTTAACTATTTTTGTTATCTTTGATGATCCTCTCTTTGACATAAGAATGACTTCTCGCCTTGATCTTCCTCTCCGCCATCATTCTGCTTCAACGCATCAAACATGTTAGCAGTAGTCACAATCTATGTTGGATCAGCATCCTTTGCTTGACTATTCTTTCTACCATTGCCTTTCTTAGCCTTCCAACCTTGAATAGGCTTATTATACCCACCCTTGTATCTTCTTTTCCTGTTTTGCTGATTCTTCTGCTCTTCCTTTCAATTTTTGTTCTTATTTTTTTTACCTACTTAGTCTTACTTGCTGTAACATCATTCTTGTTTTCCCTCTTCTCGATATTGTACTTAAGTGCTATCTTCGCATTGTTCCTACTCGAGTCCTTATGTGTGTCTATTCCCCGATACGGTATGCTATCATCCTCCTCCTCTTAAGGACCGGTTGGTTAATTACAAAACAATCAGCTTCATTTATATTTACATTTTCGCAGCTTTACAATACTTGGGTAAATGATCATAGTTAATCTAAATCCATTTAACAATGATTTCACATGTTCCTTTCTTCTTCATACCAATGTTAACTGTCACGACCCTAATTACCGATCGTGCAGGCACCTACCTTATTATCGAGAAGTGCTCCTTACCCCTTAACCCATTAATTATCATATATTTTCTTTTTATCATTTATTAACCGCCAATGTGAATAAATAAATAAATATAACAAGTCATCATTAATAGATAAATAAGTGCGGAAGTCTTATATATTACACCCCCAAAATTTGGGCGAGTCATCGTACAAGGACTCTAACAAACAATGTCATATATATATATGAAGTATATCTCAAATATAATAACAAAGAATTTTGGAATAAAAAACATCCGGAAAGAGAGATCTTCGCCCGATTTTCTTTCTAAATACTTGGGTTACGATTTTGAAATTTTGGTACGCTTCAAGCTAGAGATGTAGTCGGGATAAAAGTCTCGAAACACACGGGGTTCAAAAACGGTGCAACAAGGTAGTATCAGTACAAACACTATGTACCGGCAAGCATCATAGGCCAACAAAGATTAGTTCATGTATATAAGCATAAAATCAATAAGATAAACAAATAGGCACTTAATACTCAAATCCAAGTCATAGAATATCCCATAACGCAGTCACGTACTAAGATGGATCTTCTAACCCACAAGTCTGTCAAGTGTCAATAATCTCACCTGATAATCAGAAGTCCAAGTTCTTTCCCTACGTATAGTCACTAATCCACAATTTAACTCAGTCAATGGTCATAATTATCTCACAATAGGCATTCAACATCCATACCAAAATAAGAAACAAACGAGCATACAATCATGCAGAATAAAATATAATGATGTGCAATGTAAAATATGGTGATGTGCAATGCAATGCACTGGCCAATCACTCGAACTGTACACACATGCTAACTGATGTCATTGCTCAGTAGTCATGACCGGCAGGGGACCCATGGTTTCCATGTACCACTCATTTCGGATTCACTCCTCAGACCCGAGCATAAACTTCTGCTCTGGAACGAACCTCGAAAATGGCCCATATCAATGTACCTCTCATTTTCGGAACTAACCTTGGACCACGAGCCCATAACTAGGCCACATCCTCATGTGTCCTTTCCATATGTATGGTATACCTAACGGTATTTCACATCATTATCCAATGATCAAATCGTCAAGTACCATGTATCAAATAGTATCACAAGTTCAACAAGAAGATTTTATTAACTTCTTCACTAATTTCACATCACAATATATGTCTCAATGTATTCCAGCTTATTAGTTTGTATGGACTATGAACAATTAGCAACATCAATGTCAAACACAAGGCATCATGCCATAAGTTTTCATGAATCCCAAACCATTTCCATCATGCATGAGTGTATGAATGCATAAATGAGTGTAAACATGGTAAATCAATGCAAACCAATAAAACAACAGTGAATACAAGTCATAAAGCCACAAGTCATATCAAGACTTGGATCAACTCAACCATGAAATGAATCATACAAACCGTCTCAACCAAAATAAGAGTCTATGTCCCTCTTTACTTCCACGCATAGCAAGTAGGCCTCACAACTAAGTCTTGTATCACCAAGAAGATCCACTTTTCTATATATTATCATCAACAATAAATCATACATCAAGTTTCCATCTACGTACTGTCATAAGTTTATATCACAATTCAAGCCTAAACTCATTATCTTTCCTTTCTCCGATAATATATGTCATAATAAGAGAGAACTGAGTAAAACAAGACAATTAGGGTAATAAGTCTAATGACAATAACAGGACAACGAGCCACCATCAACAACAATCAACCCAATAAAAATCCATCCCGAAATGCCACAGTATGAAAATAACTACACCTCATATTTTAGTACATAAAGTAATGACGATGAGCCGACAAAATCAGAAGGTCATACAAACCTAGCTAATATCCAACCAAAACACCATGTCCGAAGACCTAATCATGCTTTCTCTCGTCAATTCTACACAATACACACATTTTGCTAATCAAAGTCTAACTAAAGTAAGCCATAACCTATCTCAAATGTAGAGCAAGAGCCACGAACTACTCCACACGAGCCTTCTATTTCCAAAGCTCCTCAAAATGGTCAAAGTCTAACAATATAATGCTAAGTAAGAAACAACCCATGTATTTAAACAAGAAAAATAATTTGGGAAAGAAGACCCACTTACTTCTACCCTTTTCAATGGATGAAACCATCCTTTAATGGTGAATTTATCGTAACTTCTATCTCTACAATCATTAACCTTCAATTCATGGGTTTCTAATCAATTTTACCCTTTAAAATATATTTTAGGACAAATTTCCATTTTTATTAGAACCTTAAGTCTCAATTTACTTATTATATGGTTCTAAGGACTCAATTCATGATTAGGAGGAGTTAATCCAAGCCATTAGAGGATAAATAAGTGATAACTACCATAACCCATCAAGTTTAGAAGGCTTATAAATTTCTAGGGTTTCTATTACAATTCCACCATTAAAGACCCACAAAGGGGATGACAATCATTAAGAAGAAACGGAATGATAAAAAGGGATAGATGAGACTTACCTCTCAAGAGTTTCTTGCCCTAGCTTGAAATTTCACCCTAGGTGCTTGTTGGGAACTGCGTTGGTGTTTTATGAATTAAGAATGGGAGACTAAGTGTTATAAAATCGGGCTACTGTTTTCTGTTGATTGCTACAGTGGTCGTTTCACCGCTGCAGCGGTCCCACTACGGTGATCAAGTGACCGCTATAGCGGACCAAGGGAATCCGCATCACCGCTATGGTGGTCCATCTACCGCTATGGCAGTATCGCCGTAGCGGCCGACCACCCACCACAAAGGGCCACCGAGAAAATGGATGGCGGCGGCACAATCCACCCACTATAGCCGGACCGCCGAAGGTACTCCCACCGCCACAGCGGTCCCATTTGGGCAGTGAGCTTGACTTTTTGTCCAGTTTTTCCCCCTATCACCTAGCATTTTATTCGAGGACTCAAAAACAAAAACAAAACATGCACATATACATAAAGACCTCATATGAATCCACCTGTGGCCTTGGAATTCCCAACGGAGTTATAATTCTCTACGTCACCCCCAATTGGACTCGATAAATTATATAAACATGATTCGTGATTGTATTATAACATGAAGATAGATATATAGTATAAATTGTATAAAAACATGGAAACATATAGGAGTTCATAAAAATAAGCATAAAAGTTCATATCTTGCATTCAAGAACCCATGGAATACAAAGTATGGGTTTGCATGGATTACAGATAGATTCTCAATAACCAAAATGGAATATTAAGAACACAATAACGAATTAATCATACAAACATGGTATATTATTGTACATGTACTTAGGGTTATCATGAACGTGTCTAGAACCCTAGTTTTTGGTAAACTTTCATATAATCATGGAAGAACGTGGCGTGGGGAAAAACAATGATGTTCCCACACGTAGATAGAAACCCTACATACCTGTTAATGCTCCAAAACTTGTAGAAAAGGTAGAAGAATTCCAAAAGCTTTAAATCTTGAATCCTTTAGATGGGTTTTCTTGAAAACCCTAGGTGAAGAATAATGAATTCTTATTTAGGAATCAGGGATACATGTTAGAATTCACTAAAAAGGCTGGAATGGACTTACCTTGGTATAGTAGGATGAGGAGAAGAAAAACCTTCGTTCTAGGGCTTGTAGAGAATGAATAATATCGAAAAAGAATTGAAAACGCGTTATATACTGTTCAGTCGTCGGGCCGATATATGGTATCTTTTATGGTCAGTCAAAGATTTACTGTCCGTGAAAGGTAACCATAAAATAATTACATAAACTTAGTAATTCTCCTTCATATTTACGGTACAAAAGTACGGTTCGTAAAAATTACGGACCGTAAAACCTACGTCGTAAATCAATTACAGTGAGCTGGGTTTTCTGGGGTCCATCTATGGTCCATTTTACGGGCCATAAACTATTTACTGTCCATAAAACCTGGTGTAAAACTAGACTCATTGAACTAAAAGGAATTTTAATCCTAACCCTCCCCGTTTTGGCTTCCTAAGTCTTGAATCATGAACATAGCTTAGTTTAAAGATACAAGGTGTGACAAGCATGTTTTATGGCAGAGGCACATAGTTCCTAGTATTCTATCCACCCGGGTTGTACGAAGATGTATTATGACCTTAAAGAGGTGTACTGGTGGAATGACGTGAAAAAAAACATAGCAAATTGAGTGGCCAAGTGTCCAAACTGTCAACAAGTGAAAGCCGTGCATCAGAGTCCCAGTGGTTTGGCTAAAAATATTGATATTTGCATGTGGAAATGGGAGATGATTAACATGGACTTTATAATAGGTTTACGTCTTTCATTTCATAAAAACGATTCGATTTGAATGATTACGGATTGACATACCAAGTCAACATACTTTTTGGGAGTAAGGACCACTAATTCAGTAGAAGATTATGACAAGTTATATTTTTAGGAAATCGTCAGGTTGTATGGGACCCTAGTGCATTATATCAGATCGAGCTGTCAGTTCACATCAAATATTTGGAAATCATTTCAGAAGGGATTGGCTACCAAGGCGAATCTCAGTACAGCTTTTCACCCTCAGACAAATAGGTAGGCAGAGCGCCCTACTTAGACCCTCGAGGATATGTTGAGAGCATATGTCTTAGATTTTAAAGATAATTGGGATGATGAATTGCCTCTCATTGAGTTCCCTAATAATAACAGTTATCATGCAAGTATCAAGATGGCATCGTTCGAATCTCTGTATGGGTGAAGGTGTAGGTCACTAATTGGTTGGTTCGAAGTTGGCGAAGAAGAGTTGTTAGGACCAGACTTGGTCCACCAGGCTATGGAAAAAGTCAATTTGATCCAGGAGCACTTCAAAATGACTCAGAGTCGCCAAAAGTCCAATTCGGACATACGGCGTAGAGACTTGGAGATTCAGATTGATAATTCAGTGTTTCTAAAAGTTTCACCTTATAAAGGTGTTATGATTTTTGGAAGAAAGGAAAACTCGGTCCAAATATATCGGGTGATATAGAATCCTGCGAAGGATTGGCCAAGTAGCGTATGAGCTAGAGTTACCACAAGATTTTATTTCTGTGCACCCGGTATTCTATGTATCCATGTTGATAAAGTATGTGGGTGATGCGTCGTTGGTTGTTCCTACCGAAACTATAGTAGTTAAGGATAGCCTAACTTATGAAGAGATCCCTGTGGTTATTCTTGATGTCAAGTTTGCAAGTTGAGGACTAAGGAAGTCGCTTCAGTGAAAGTTATTTGGAGAAGCCAAAAGGTTGAAGAGGCTACATAGGAAGCCGAAGAGGACATGAAGTCCCGATATCCGTACTAGTTCAATGAGCAAGCAGAGAACGTTTAAGGTAAATATCCCATGTATTCATGTCCCTTGCTATAACATTCACGTCTCTACGTATTCATGTCTTATATTACGACATTCATGTTTTCTCTGTTCATGTCTCATGTTGTGAATAATCTGTGTTTCCACGCACCCATGCTATTTAACGTACTCATGATCCACGTCATGCTCCCTACGTTCATGTACTATTGCTCATGTTTCCTTATCTGTGTTATTCTTGCCTATTTCTAGAGTTCCAATTATAAAATCAATATTAATGTTCACGATAAGATATGAGGGAGCTACGCTTACGAATTTGTATTCCATGCATGTTAAATTCGTCAATAAGAACTATAATCCATCATTCGAGGACAAATGCTCCCAAAAGGGAGATAATGTAACGCCTCGTACTTTAGGGATAAGATTTGACCAGTACTATGAGGATATAATGAAACCAAGATGGGAGGTGTAGGAAATGTTTTGAAACCAATAAAAGGTATGATAAGAGCATCTGGGCAAATTAGAGTCTGAAGTGTTATACCTCGGATTTTTTTTGGTCGTTTGTATCGTAAGTTAACTAATGTGAGCCCAGAGGAATCATGAAACCCCTACATGGATAAGGATGGTACTAATAAAATTTTAAGCATGTACCATAAGGCTTCGGGTTTAAACAAATTAAAGATATTATAACCCGTACTTTCGGGGTTAAACAGTCACGACCCAAATTGGAGGGCCATGACAGGCATCCGGGCCTTACTTGCCGAGCACCACTAGACATACATCTGTAAACATAATGTAGCAGTTCTATTTTTTCCGATTCATATTTGTACTTGCCTCATTTTAAAAGGAAAGTGTCCCGGGGAGGCCTTACTTGCCGAGCACCACTAGACATACATCTGTAAACATAATGTAGCAGTTCTATTTTTTCCGATTCGTATTTGTACTTGGCTCATTTTAAAAAGAAAGTGTCCCGGGGAAGTACGGTTATCAATCGTACCGGGAAAAAGGAAAAAATATACTTCTATGTGGATGTTGCTCTAAATGGACTTATTTTAGAGTCGCCACCTAGTTTTTAGGAAATTAGGAAAACCAGTTCGAAAAGGGGTTCATTTAAAGCGGTTATGTTATAAAAGAATTCTAATCTAACCAAAGTATGGTAAGGGTTACGAGTGGTCCCACGGAGAAGGTGTTAGCTTTCCCAGATATGATCCGTAAAAAATACGGTTGACCTACGGGTTCTAATAGTATGCCTTTGCACATTTAAATTGATTGTGATAAAAAATAGTTTGTTGTTTCATATTTTCGCAAATAGAAATTAGTCATTTATGCAAAATATACCACGTTTCAAGAATCAAAAGTGATAAAATTTTGCCCAAAATTGGGTGTTTATGGTGTTGGACTTGAACATTTAGGCTAATACCTGAAGGCTCTTAGCCTAAGTAGGATTCTACGTAAGTCCACCCAAAAAATAGTTTTGAAAAAACATTTTAGAGTATTGGAAATTAGTTTTAAAGAAAATAATTTAGGTATACTATTATAGTCCATATAATATTCTATATATATATATATATATATATATATAATCATAATTAGTCTCACAAGTTTTGTCCAAATCAGTCCACACGTCCAAGTCCATAGGTTTTCATAAATGTTCTAATCAGTCCCAAATTTCACAAAGTGGACAGTTTTGGTCCTTTAATCAAATCAGTCCTAAGTTGCGTTAATACTTTACAACTATATCTTAATTTTGTTACAAATTCATTTTTTGGCTACTTTAAAATACGACAATCTCATAAGGGTTCCAATTGGCACAATAATTATGCAAATAACAATTTAAAGTACATAATTTAAATGAGGTAGAGAATTTGGGCCGACCAAGCCAAAAAAGGAAAATATTTGTGCAATCAGTCTCATCTTAATTCCAGCGTATGATCCATTTTTTGCTCCAAGTTGGGTTGACTCGATCTAGGAAAGTTAGTGGGCCTCGTTAGACCCACCAACGGATAGGGGTTTACAATGAACATGAGTATACATCGAATTAGTTTTTGCTCAAGGACATAAATTAAATTACAAGACCAGAAATTTAAATTACAATAGAATTGGGCTAGGCCTATAAATTTTAAACGAATGGGGAGGGGATAGTTATGCAAAAGGGACATTTCTTTAAAACATATGTCGACTGAAATAGTGAATAGGCCCGACTGGCCCGGCTATTTAGATAGGCATGAATTTTTCTAAGTGTCAAAACTGAATATACATAATATACCTCATGATATACACCTAATGGAGAGCAAAACACAATTGCATACCCTCCATATGTCACGACCCAAACCGATGGGCCATGACTAGTGCCGAAAGTACAGGCACCCGTATACGACACACTAGGTATAATCGGTACAAGCTGAAACAATATGGCAATATGTAAACATGTTGTAAACTCATCATGTCATACATCAAAAAGAAAGAACTGTCCCTTTAACGAAGCCATGACTAATCAAAACATAACAAAGTATAGAAGCCGACAAGGCTGCCACTATACACGGGGACATCCGAGATGAACTACATCGATATAGCTGACCAAAACATATATACACAACCAATATATGTCTACAGACCTTTATGAGTATAACAAGGCCTATGTCAAAGGATCTGTACCAAAAGGACTCAAGCTCCGGAAAAATGGAGCTCTCCAAGCAGTTGAGTAGCAGTCCTAAGCTAGAGGATCACCAAACTGAGTATGAAACGCAGCCCCCGAAGAAAGGGGGACAGTACGGAAAAGGTACTGAGTATGTAAAGCATGAAGTAAAGTAATGGAGATCATGACTGAGTAAAAGATGACACGAGACAAATATGATAATCAAGGAATACCAAAGCATCTGTACCTTATGAAATGAGTCATGTATATATATATAGTATACCGTACCCAGCCCATTATGTGACTCGGTGAATGAAGTCATATACATATATATCGTACCCAGCCCTTTAGTGAGGGACTCGATGTAATCATCATATATATATCATACCCGGCCCTCTAGTGAGGGACTCGGTGAAGTCATCATATATATACCGTACCCGGCCCTCTAGAGAGGGACTCGGTGAAATAATCATACCTATCTGGTGCCGGCCTACAGTAGGGACTCGGTGAAATAATCATATATATACCGTACTAGGCCTCTAGTGAGGGACTCGGTGAACAATCTGATAAGCGTACGAATACGTACCCGGCCCAAGACTCGATTAATCACGACCCGGCTAGGGGCCGCGGCAGTACCGATACTTGTACCGAGCACCCACCCCATCATACGTCTTATTCTTATTACCAAGTGGGCCGTACAAACAACGGCATTTTTTTCCTTAACAACATTGCCGATAATAGCATACATATACACGAGTAGTAGTGATCCAACGATCTTGACATATCACACGGTGACAAGACAACTAAATTTTGTGAAACATCTACCTATACATATCTGTCTGCGAGCCTCTAAACACGATACATGTAAGTACAAGTAAGCGGCTTTCTTTGTGTCCAAATATATACATAAAAGTAGTACCCAAAATAGAAGCTCGGAACAAGGCTGGAGCGCCTCTCGATGTTCATTTGGGAAGGCTCCAGGAGTCGAACCCGTCAACTGTCGACACTGCGTGGCATGAGACGCGACCCGAAGAAACGGGGTCGGTACGACGTGTACCGAGTATGTAAGCCATGGAAATAATACAATGAAACATGTAACATATGAGCAATAACAACATGTGGGACCAAAGAGATCATATGACGGTATAAAAGGATAATCACATTACCTGTAAGTGCCTTTCGGGCGGATGTCATGCTTGCTTATACATACTTTTGTTCAAAACATTTCGTATCATATACATGTGAAAATAACAAGTCATGTCGCCAGAAATACGTCGGCTTCCCACATGTGTCCCGCGTCGGGCATCCGCGTCACGGGATGGAATTAAACTCGCCCGGTGACCGGAGTGGCGATGCGTCTATAGCGCAACATGTATCCATTCCCAAAATTCCCCATTTTCATATACATATCATATACATGTCATATACATATCATATAAGCGGCATGCATAAGAACCCAAAGAAAGTCATGTGTCTATCGGGGTGACGTAAGGTCGGTAGCCCCCGATTACCTTATGGAATAACTACGGTCGCTTCGTCTCACCTTGAAAGAACAAACATTATAAGACGAGACTAGCAATGAATAGCAACACCACAAGAAAACTTAAAACAGGATTATAAAGTTTCAATAAAACAAGTGATGGGAATCCGGTATGCACGTATATCGAGACTCGAGTGACAAACATGAAAACACGGTCATTATGTCCCATTGGGTCATCCACGAAGGTTTCAAGACATTTCAATTTCATTTCCAAAGGTTTCGGACGTTTGAACATTTCTTTTCCTTAAAGTACAAGTTTTGGGTTCAATTCTACTGAATGACTAGTGAATAAATTTAGGTGTCGTTTCCGAGGGTAGGACTTTTCCCGAGGGTCGGATTTTGACCTATACTAACTAGGACATGCCAAATGAAGGAGAGGTAGGCTTCACATACCTTTTACGCTTTGTTCACGTCTCCAAACTCAAGCTCAAGTTCGCCAAAATCTACAAATTGGTCATGTTTACCAAACATGATTAGTGCCTTTAGAATTGAATTCTTGAAATAATACTTGGCTACCGAAATTTCGGCAGCACCTCCCTGTAAATACTCCACTCAAGTTCAACTTGGCCCATATCAATCAACAACAACCCAGAATTCAACCCGGCCAAACTAACAACACAATATCAACAACCATACTAACAATTTCCATATTCAATTCAAGTCAATTCGAGTCTTTTCAATGCAATTCAATTCGATTCCATACAATTCAATATAATTCAATACAATATAATCCACATAATATTCCAACAATACCATCAACATACTACTTACCCACATCTTCCAATTTATGAAACAACAACAACATTTTTTTCCTTCTTTTAAATTCAAGCACAACAATCCAATTTTCATTCCTCCAAACCATTAAATCTTTATTCTAACATCATAGAACCTACCATAACAACAATTTCCATTCTAATAAAATCAATTCACTACACCAACCACAATCTATACCATTCGGCCAACCCACCCCTTAAGCATACTCTCCATGAATTTCTATATTTTCCATACATTACAACAACAACCATCACACAACACAACACGATACAACTCAACACACACTACACATACACGGCTATATACACCATGCACACACACACTTCCACCACAACTACAACCTCTCAAAAAATCATTCAACTTCCATTATCAACATAACATTTGTAACAATAACAACTAGATACTAAACAAAATAATTAACGCATGATTCCTACACCCACATATACATGCACTACCACCACCTATATTCTTGTTCTACATGAATTTCATCCATTTTCATACACCATATCATACACAAACTTCCAAAACATATAAAGGATGATAAATTCTTACCTTTTCTCCTAATCTTCCTTCTTGAATAAAGCTTGCAACTCACAAGAACATGTAGTTTCTTGCTCCAATGAACACTCCAACTTGCTAGGGACCCTTTAATAGGTGGGAAATGATTTTTGGAAAATTTTTTGTAAATTTCCTTGGAATATTTCTCCTTGGCCGAATGGCCTTTGGTATTTTTCTCCTTCTTTCTCTTGTTCTTGTTTCTTGAAAATTCTAGGGAAAAAGATGAATAATTCATCTTTCCACATGTATATATACTAGGTCCCCTTCCAATGATATTCAACCATATTGTCCCTTGTTTGGCTTGTTTTAATTTGGCCATGTTTTGCAAGTGGGGGCCACGGCCAAGTGGCCCCCTTTCTTGAAAATTCTAGCAATTCTCTTCATTTTCATGAAAAATATTTCCCTTGGTTCCAAATTTGCCCCTAGCCTTTCTCCGTATTTCCATGAGTCATTTTGCAAATTTACCTTTTTACCCCTGGCCTTTCTTATTATTCCAACTTTACAATTTTCCATACGCGACTTGTGTCACTTGCCTTAACTTACCCGAGGGTCCAAAATACGGAGTGTAACATCGGTGAAATGATGTAATAACGTTATGCACGAATAGAATATCAGGAGCAACCATATACAAACTAAATCATCATCTGAGACTCAATAGAATAATTAGAATGAACCAACACTTGAGAATCAAAGACAACTATCATGTCAAGTACCACTGAGAACTAGAATTCCTTGGAGTCATATATGTTCGTTGTTCGCTCAGTTTATGTAATTCATGCCAAAAAAGAAAAGAAAGGGTAACTTTACATATTTGCTGACTCTTCAATTATCTATACCTATTTTTCCAAGCCCGTGAGTCTACATTTAAAAGGATTCACACTATCGTTAGTGTCACGACCCAACCTGCTGCTGAGAACCCGATGCATAAGAACTCTGTCTCTGCCTAAGGGAAGTCTCCCTACCCCGCTGAGATCCTCGAAACTGCAGAGGTGCACTATACTGGGGTCTGCTCTCGCTAGTGGAACCTCTATACTGACCCTCTGACCTAGCCCTCTTGGGCTGACTACTACTCTGCTCCGAGATAGCCTCTCGCTGGCGCCTACGATCCTCTGACCCCTGAGCATAAGCCTGAATACGAGCTATATCCATACCTGGCTGCATCCCTACTGCCATACGAGCCTCCTGCAACCCTGGCTCTAATCCCATCACGTATCGGTGAACTCTAGCTTCCATTTCCTGCACAATAGAAGGGGCATATCTGGCTAAAGAATCAAACTCCATACTATACTATCTAACAGACATACTACCCTGCTGCAGGCTAAGGAACCTATCAAACCTTACCCGCCTCAACTCGGGTGGCATATAATGGCGCAAGAAGGCATCTGAGAATTCCTGCCAAGTTGGCAGAAGAGCATCCCTACCCCTCGATAATCTCCATGACTGAAACCAATTAATCGATATACCCTGCAATCTATAAGCGACTAACTCAAGTGATTACGTAGCCGCGCCTTCATCACATCTAAAGTACGCCGCATACTATCTATGAACTCCTCCGATCGACATTAGGGTCCGTGCGCTTAAACTCGGGCGATCTAATGTAAGAAAATCTCGGGCTCGGCACTAGCGACCTATCCGGATACTCATGACCCCTATCCTATCGTCCGACCGGGTAGCAAGTATATCGAGTCAACAAACGGATAGCATCTCTCATCTCTCTCATCTCTCGACCCCCGAGCATCCGGGCGTCATGGACCGGAGGTACGGTCGGGTGCTGGCCGGGGCTGGATCAGGTGCCCCTCTAAGCTCCTCCGGAGGTGGGGAAGTAGGAGAACTCTAGGAGACACTCGTGTACGTACCTGTTAGATATAGTCAAACTGAAACAGAGGACGGAATGGAAACTTGTAAAACTAACTAAAGATTCATAACGTCATATATCACAATAACCTGTCTCCTGAGGAGTCACAGCTAATCAAAGCATAACACAACACGCAAGCCGACAAGGCTGCCACTATACACGGAGATATCCAAAACAAAACATACTGACACAGCTGACCAAAACCCATATACAACCCACACATGTCTACAGACCTTTAAGAGTATAAAATTGAAATATGACGGGACAGGGCCCCGCCGTACCCCTGGATATGCATAAGTCTACATCAAAAGGTTTGTACCAAAGTAATCTTGGCTCCGGAACAATGGAGCTCTCCAAACGGCATGCATTCCTAAGCCGGAGGATCACCAAACCGAGTATCCGTTACCGGGCATGAAACGCATATCCAGAAGAAAGGGGTCGTACGAGATATGTGCCGAGTATATAAAGCATGAAATACAATAAAGAAGATCATGGTAAGATAATAAAAGATTACGGAGACAAGTATGACAATCAAAGATACCAATGTACTTGTGCCTTATGAAATTAAAATCATGCATAGTCATATCATATACCATACCCGGCCCATTATGGGACTCGGTGAATAAAGTGGTATACATGTATACCATACCCGGCCCATCATGGGACTCGGTGCCATAATCATATCATCATCATATATATATATATACATATACCGTACCTGGCCCTCTAGTGAGGGACTCAGTGGACAATGCAGTAAAACTGTATCCAAAAACATACCTGGCCCGGGACTCGGTGAAAGATAAATTAACGGCATGCACGAGCAGAGTAGTGAGCAACCATATGCAAACTAAATCATCATCTGAGACTCAATAGAGTAATTAGAATGAACTAACACTTGAGAATCAAAGACAACAGTCATGTCAAGTACCCTTCGAATGTCACTATGGATTATATCAAATAGAACTTCAAGAATCATAGACATGTATCAGGACATAATGAAATAGCTTCTGGAAATCAAGAACATTAGCCATCCTAGTGTCTCTAAGAATAGGAGCTTCTTTGGAGTTTATACATTCGTCGTCTGTTTGTCTCACATAGATCATACCAAAAAGAAAGAAAGGATAGCTTTACATACCTTTGATGCTTAATTCGTGACTCGATATGTATACGCTGCCCGAAGTACCTCAACCTATATTAAGACGTTAAGAACTATGGTTAAGCTACGGAAAAGCTTAAAACGTATTTCAAAACTAGTAGCTTATTCCTAGAAAATTGGGCGGCATTTCCCTTATATTGTTCACTTCCCTTACATTCAAGCCAACTATAACAACCAGATTAGCATCAACATAACAACACGTCCAAGTTACCATATCAAGAACTAGCCAAAACAAGGTCCAAGAACATCTCGAAACAGCCCGCACAACACTCCAAATCAGTCCACACGTTGCACATTAAACAATAATCAACATAATGACCACGACATACTCAAGTTATTCCTAATGATCTATAGCCACAACACATCATCAAAAATGACCTTACAATAACATGCCCCAAACAGCCCATCACTACAACAACACAATACATAACCATAACTACACTTAGTCCTTCAACTCAACAAGAACAGCCCCTAACTACAATATAACAATAACAATAACAACCTCAAATAGCAACATAATCACGTGAGAATTTCCCCCAAAAATCTCATCAAAACAGCCCACAACCTCATAAACATCTAATCCAATTCATATCTCAATAATCTCATATAAACACTACAGCTTTAAATATCATATTCCTTCACTTTTTAACACACAATCAATAACAACAATGACAACAACAACAATCAAACCCAATTTAATTGAAACAACTCCAATATAGCCCAATTACAACACCAATTAAATCATGCATTTTCTTACTTCCAATTCCACTTAATAAGATTTAATCTCTCAATTACCACATCATTAACTCCAAATACACCATAAGAAGGAGAAATCTTACCTCAAATAAGTTAGGACAGATCCTACAATCATAGGCACCAATTGCACCACTTCTTCTTCTTCAATTCAATATTCTAATGTTGCTGCCTCCTTGAACGTTTGGAACACCTTAGGGATTTATAATTTTCTTGCTATCAAAATATAGAACTTGTTCGTGAGCTTCAAAGAGCTGCCGTGGCTGTTGGTGATTTCTCTTTTCAAATGATTTGTGAAGATGAATTATGTAATAATAAATCATCACCATAATATATATAGGTAGCTAGCCTTGTTGACATGTGGCCAGCCCACTTGACATGTGTCCCACTATGGCATGCACCAATCAAATTCAGCCATGTTGTAGTGGGGCCCACTTAGTGGTCGAATTAGCTTAATTAATCATTAATCCCCACTTAATAATCTGATCATGGTTAATTAACCCCTAATCTTCACTAATGTTTCTACACTAATTGTAATTAGTAAGCAAACCGTGCATTATTAAAATCGGGATTAAAAAGTCCTTGTCTCATATCTCAAAAATACTCTTGTCCTTGAACTTATGTCGAGTAGCTTACGAATAATTCAACATACAAAAATACGGGGTATAACAGATTAACTCTTATTAAGTGGAATTGGAAGTAAGAAAATGCATGATTTTGTTGGTGTTATGATTAGGCTGAATTGGAGTTGTTCAATTAAATTGGGTTTGATTGTTGTTTTTGTCATTGTTGTTATTGATTGTGTGTTAAAAAGTGAAGGAATCTGATATTTAAAGCTGTAGTGTTTATATGAGATTATTGAGATATGAATTGGATTAGATGTTCATGAGGTTGTGGGCTGTTTTGATGAGATTTTTGGGGGAAATTCTCACGTGATTATGTTGCTATTTGAGGTTGTTGTTGTTATTGTTATATTGTAATTAGGGGCTGTTCTTGTTGAGTTGAAGGACTAAGTGTAGTTATGATTATGTATTGTGTTGTTGCAGTGATGGGCTGTTTGGGGCATGTTATTGTAAGGTCATTTTTGATGATGTGTTGTTGCTATAGATTATTAGGAATAACTTGAGTATGTCGTGGTCGTTATGTTGATTATTGTTGAATGTGGAACGTGTGGACTGATTTGGAGCGTTGTGCGTGCGGTGCGGGCTGTTTCGAGATGTTCTTGGACCTTGTTTTGGCTAGTTCTTGATATGGTAACTTGGACATGTTGTTGTGTTGATGTTAATCTGGTTGTTATAGTTGGCTTGAATGTAAGGGTAGTGAACAATATAAGGGAAATGCCGCCCAATTTTCTAAGAATAAGCTACTAGCTTTGAAATACGTTTTAAGCTTTTCCGTAGCTTAACCATAGTTCTTAACGTCTTAATATAGGTTGAGGTACTTCGGGCGATATACGTATCGAGTCACGGATTGCCGTCAAAGGTATGTAAAGCTATCCTTTCTTTCTTTTTGGCATGATCTATGTGAGACAAACAGACGATGAATGTATAAACTCCAAAGAAGCTCCTATTCTTAGAGACACTAGGATGGCTAATGTTCTTGATTTCCAGAAGCTATTTCATTATGTCCTGATACGTGTCTATGATTCTTGAAGTTCTATTTGATATAATCCATAGTGACATTCGAGGGGTACTTGACATGACTGTTGTCTTTTCTTCTCAAGTGTTAGTTCGTTCTAATTATTCTATTGAGTCTCAGATGATGATTTAGTTTGCATATGGTTGCTCACTACTCTGCTCGTGTATGCCGATTTATCTTTCA
>NW_026719340.1:0-11803 GCF_029784015.1 Lycium ferocissimum | reverse complement strand
TTCCAATTTCCATAGGAACAACAACAACACATTTCTTTCTTCGATTCATAAAATATATCAACAACCCACATGTTAACAACTTCATTTTCATAAATACAAAAGACTACATTAAAATCACATTAACCTCCAAAACAGCCCACACGATTACCACTTCAACTTGGATCATTAAATCTTCATTTTCACCATAGAATTAACAACAACAACAACTCAAAGTATTAAATAAAATTAGTTCATCACTCCAACACACACAACACCTACACGGCTTTGCACCAACACCCATAATTTCATGAATTTCATCCATTTCTACATACTACAACATACACAAACCATCCATAACACATGTAAAAGAGGATTGAACCTTACCTTTTCCACTTAGTTCTTCAACTTGGCTAGGTTTGTGCTTGCAAGAATGAATGGTTGGCTTACTCCAACAACCACTCCATGTTAAGAAGGACCTTCCAATGAGTTTAAAAGCTAGAAGAAATTATTTTTTTTGATCAATTCTTGAAGCACCATGTTCGGCCACCATGGCCGAATGTTGCTCTTCATTTTTCTCCAAGCTTCTCAAGTTTTCTAAGGTTGAAAAGATGACTAATAAGTCTTGATTGGTCATCTATTGTATACATATAAGGTTCATCCATGTGTACCATGGCCGACACATGGCTTGGATGAATTAAAATTTGCCAAGCCATGGGTGGGAACCACCCATAACCACACGGCCATATATGGTTTGGTTTCATGAAATGTCAACTTTCCATAATTCACTTTTAACTCCAAATTTTTCTTAATATTCCATACCAATAAAATCATAAGCAACTCGTACCTTAAAACAAATCGGAGGTCAAAAGTCTCAACCTCGTATCCCGGAATAGTTTTGTCCCTAACTTTTCATGGTTAGCTCGGAATGTCCCCATGTACAAAATACGGGATATAACAATAAATACCAAAGTATTGTCGAGAAATAAGTGCATTATGCGGAAATCCATCAGCCGATGATTGGAAAAATGTGAGAGCTTTTGTCAAGTTTCTTGACCTTTTTTACCAGACCATTTTAAAATTTTCAGGGAGTTTGTATGTTACTTCCAAATCTTTCTTCCATAAATCTTTACTTCCAACTCTTTCTTCCATAATTTTTACTCTTGGAAGTGCTATTAATAAATATTATACAAGCTTATTTTGGTTGAAATGGCAGCAAAGATGAAAAGTAAATTTGAGAAGTATTGGGGTAAGTTTGAGACTATGAATATGTTGTTGCTTCTTGCTGTTGTGTTAGATCCCAAATATAAGATGAAGTATGTGAGCTTCACTCTTACTAAAGCATATGGTCCTTTGTTGGGAAGGTTAAAGTTAGCGGATGTGGCAAGTGTTTTAACTCATTTTATAATTCCAATAATAATTCTGTCTCTGAGGTTTCTTCTGATGACAATATTGGAGGTGACACTAGCATGATGAGTGAAGCCGGTGATTTATTGCAATCTGAGTGAGAGAACATTTGGAAGACAAGAAAAATATTGTAAAAAAATCTGATCTTGAGATATACTTGATGGATGATGTGGTGAAGAATAAAGATATTTTTTTTCATGGATAAACTCACTATTTCATATCAATTTTTTTTTAATCCAAAGCAACCAGCATGGGACTGGTGGTATTTTATTAAATCAAAACAAGTCTGTACAGAAAAGCAAAGAAAGTAAAAAACAGAAAAGAAAATAATGCAACAATGACCAAAAGTGCCTCACAAAAGACTAGAAACTCTAATATGAATAACTAAAAACTGACAGAACTACTGCTGCTAATCCAGTCTTGGTTTGATGCCATTTCAAATCACCTCAAAGCTCTCACCAGGTGTTTATGGAGTCAATAAGCCAAATAGAACAATCCTTCCAACTTGGATTAGGCTGTGGTTGTCAAGTTCCGCTTCAAATTTAGTTTCTGTATAAGCATTACCTAACCAAGTGATTATTATCAATCAGCAATCATACCATATACTAGGCTGCTAATGAAGTTCTTCCAATAGGCTGAACTATTAGTTAATACCACACATTGGATAGAACTTCTCTAGCAACTAAGTTACAGAAATGAAGCTAATGACAAGCAGTTTTTCAACCTGGTTGTAGACTGTTTCCTGCATGATACTAAATATGATCATGCATTATATCATGCCATTTTTTGCTCAGTCTGGTTATCTGTTATACCTCGTAGTTTTGTACATTGAGATTTATCGTATGTTAGTGGTCCTATGTCACGACCCAACCAGAGGGCCATGACGGGTACCCGGAGCTAACCTACCGAGCATCTCTTAACATATCCTCATAATCACATCTAGGTGAACCACATGGCTAACTCATAACTTCCATACGCCAAATAACACGAATCTTCATCAAAAGCAAGCGCCTTTATATAAACATTACTAACAGTGCCCATATATATACACAAGCGGGCAAGGCTATCAAAATGATAGACAAAATATGAGACGACAAGGCTGAGGGATATCTAGCTATGCACATCTGTCTTCGAGCCTCTACGGAGAGTATGTAATATCATAAAGACGGGACAGGACCCCGTCATGCCCATGTATGTACACCAAAGAATAATACCAACTACTGCAGCTCCGGATCAAATGGAGCACTACTATGCAATCTTTGATGAAGCATCCTAAGGGTCGAGTCTGTCTCCCTGTCTACTTGCGGGCATGAACGCAACGTTGTTACACCTCGGACATTTCGTGTCGTCATGCTATAAATAGACTAACACAAACTTAAGGTGAACATGAGAGTTCTTATGGCACTAAGGGGAGTATTTGGTAACTTTAAAGTGCATACGATAAGATTTTGAAGTTATATGAATTAGTGAAACTAAGTTCGTCAAGGGAAAGTGAAGTACGAGTTGTGTTTGGAAAGGTATGGCGATTATCGAGACTTGGATTGTTTAGTAATGTCTTGAAAATTAGTTATAAGGCTCCTTAGATGGTTAATGAAGTGTTATGCAAGTGCCAAGAAGGTTCCATAAGGATTGGAGGTCAAACGAAACAACGAGAACAAGTTCGGAAAAAGGGTGAGTTATACGACCCATTATACGGTCCGTATAATGGTCCGTATAACAGTTACAGTGAAGGGCCATCACTGATGGAGTTATACGGTCACTTATATGGACCGTATAATGTTATACAGACCGTATAAGGCTCCGTATAATCCCATCGGGCTGAGTTAATTTTCAAGTATAAATATAAGTTCCCACTTCTAATTTCTCATTTTTCCACCTTCTCCACTTCTCTCAAGAACTCTAGAATATTCCACACACTTCATTAACATAAACTCAAGGAAAATGAAAGAGCAAACATCGATAATCAAGGGAAATCAAGTGTATGGATGTTTGCTAGGGTCAATGGAAGCTAGAAATTCCTTTGGAATTGAAGTTAAGGTTTTTTCCGAATGAAGTATTTCCATCCAAAGTCCATTACTACATAATCAAAGGTGAGTTTTATGTTCATTCCATGTTATTAAGAGTATTGCATGATTGGAAGACTTGGATTATGGAAGAAAGTGGAATATGGAGTTCAAATATGGAAATAGTAGTATTCTTGAATGGTAACTTAACTTGAATCATAGTTCTTGGTATGTAATGAGTATAATTTTGTGATGAATGATATTAATAATGTTGAAGAAGCATTATAAGCGAATGAAAATGACGTTGTGTGGTAATCATTGTTATGGGTGACTTTGAAATGGAATGGTGAGAATTGAATAATGTCTAGCTTAATGAAGTTTGTTGATTATGATATTGTGGGTGTTGTAATTGAAGTTTGGGAGTTGTTTATTATATGGAGCAAGTTGTAAAAACAAAGGAAATGCTGCCCAATTTTCATTATCTCTTAGTGTCACACCCTAATTTCCGATAGGGTATGATGGGCACCCGACCCTTACCTAGGGCCGAGCGAACCCGCTGACTATCGTAATGTCCATAACCAGACTGGGCCCACAAAACATAACATACGCACGTAATGAAAATTTTTCAGAAAACAAACATGCCTTTCGTTTTTTTTTTCAAACCAAATAAAATCTGCAATAGTATAAAATCTATAATATAAGGCACAACAGCACTTCGGCTTATATAGCCGCTTGCCAAACACATCGGTAGCGTAATACATACAAACACACCGGCTTACATAGCCGCTTACAAAACAGACATCTCATACACACGACACTGTCTGCAAAGTCTCTATCACAACTTCGAACACCATACAAAAGCACTCTGACTCGGCAGCACTCCGGAGGAAATGGAGCTCGCCAATCCAGCTGGAGCATCTCCTGCTAACATCACCTACTCATCTGTGGGTACCTGCGCGGCATGAAACGCAGCCCCCGAAGAAAGGGGGTCAGTACGGAATATGTACTGAGCATGTAAAGCATAGCATACATCAACGAGGTCCTAACCGGAGTAGGAAATACAGAAAGTGAAGTCATAACAACCCAATTACCTAAGTACTTACATCCGACACACACAAATTAAACATACTCATACCGAACCCATCATAATATGTCATATGGAATGACATTAACCGATGTGGGATTTGCCACATCATCGGTGATCAAACTCATCATATCATCATACATCATCACATATCAAATACGGTCCATAGGGACCCGTGGACGTAACGTGGTCGCCACCCTATCTCGCGCCACAACACAAAAGATAACACCGAAGTTTCAAATCTCCGTATCCCCGAACACAACACATCATCACAACACATCATAAGCCATATCAATAAAGATAACTCATAAACGGAACCCTACCTATGGCGAGGTCTCGGAACCGTAACACAAAGATAACACCGTAGTATATCATAGCGCGCACGATCGTATACGGTCCGGATCCGGTGAAAGAGGTAACACAGAACGCACGAGCAGATCGTAAGTAACCACACGCATCTCAGACATCATCACAGACTCAACCGAATGATCAAAACGAACCCCTTTTTTTTGAAAATTCAAAACCATGGTCAAATCAAGTTTTCTCCCGAATCTCACTCGGGACATATCAAACCGAACTTCAGAAACCGTTGTTACGTATCAAAATCATGGGCATAAAATCCTTATTTCCAACTCGACAGAAAAATAAATAATCATAGTGAAGAAAATATTAAATTTTCCGAAAAATCCATAAAGGTAGCATAGAAGGGCCGCGGGCCCCACGGACGGGTGCCGACCCCCGTCCGAGCCCGACTACGAGGGGTAGGGAGAGTGATGCCTTATGAACTTACATATTATGTTTTGGGGCGTTTCGAGGTCGTATGCAAAAGTTACGGACGTTCGTAGTTTCGGAGTCGTTTAGGCATATATCTCTTTTGAAAACAAAACTCTTTTGAAACAAAATTCTTTTGAAAATATAACTCTTTTGCAACCTTAGAAATTTAATCACACAAAAGACGTAAGGATTATAACTCGACCGCATTAAGGATACGAATATCAAGAAACATATAAGAATCGCTTACGCAAAGATTTCAAACTCAATCATATCCAAGACATACAAACCATACTAAGGATTGCAACATCAAGCAAATACGGACCACAAACATACTCGAAATTTGCGAATGGAATTACCCCGAGGCACATATTATGTCATACCTTAATTCCGTCTAAGACATGCCAAAAAGAAAAGAAGGGTAAGCTTCACATACCTTACTTGCTTCCTAAACTAATCCAAACGTAAGTCTCGTCTTCTCCAAAATCTACAACAACAGCAATAGGCATCGAACATTAGCCATAAGCGTCGAAGAATTCAATTCCAAACCACTACTTTTTCTACAAAATTTTGGGCAGCACTTCCTCTATAACTTGGACGCCCCCGAGAATTTAACTCGGCCAAATCTTCAACAACAACATCAACAACCATTCCAACAACATCAATAAGTAATTTCAAACGCATTCTAACACTAACAAGTCATTTCCACATACTTCGACAACATTCCAATTATATCCAACTTAACTACATATTTCCAAACTAATATCAACGATCGCATATTCGAATAACAATTCAAACCTTTCAAACACAAATCAATAACATTTCTTAAGGTTCTAAATCAGCCCACCAACAATTACAACACCAACTTGGCACATTAAACTCTCATTTACATCATTGCATTCATGACAACAACAACCAAAATACACTAAATAAAACTTGTTCTTCACTTCCTTTCCACACTACACATGCACGGCCACCACACAACATCACCCCATACACATATATTTTTCATGACTTCCACTCAATTCTACACACTACAACAATCATACAAACATGTTAAATACCATTAATTCTTCACCCCCTACAACACACACATACACACGGTTACACACACACACTCACGGGCCGCCCTCAACATGCATGTTTTCATGATTTTCTTTTCATTCCCACACTTCACAACACCTACAAACCATCCACAACATAAGAAAAATGAGATGGAACCTTACCTTCTTCCTCCACCTTTTCTCACGGCCAAAGCTTGTTTGTGCAACAATAAGGCTTTGCTTGCTTCCACCAACTACTTCATGATGCTTAGGACCTTCCAAGGAGTAGAAAACCTAGAAGAGAAGAATTTTTTTATGACCAATATCTCTTGGCTCTCTCCTCTCTCTCCCTCTCGGTTTTTTTTTTTTTCTTTCTTCAACATGGACGAATGGCCTTTCTTGAATTCTCTCCCTCTTTCTTGAAATTTCTAGGCAACCAAATGATAAAGATGACTAAGTTAGTCATCCCACACACACATGTAATTCACCCACATGGCCCTATGGCCCACACACACACTCACACATAGCCGGCCACCTTTGGCCATTTTCAAATAATGGCCAACTTTCCATAATTCACTTTTAGGTCCCAAATTCTCCCAACTTTCATTCTCTAATTTTTTCCTTATTCCAATCTTACCCTTAACACTCCATACCAACAAAGAATGAATATGCAACTTATGCATTGAGACAAAATCAACAAAACCGGAAATTAAAGGTCTTGTCCATAACTCGTCGCAACCAACTTAGAATATTCCAACGTACGAAGTACGGGGTGTAACACTTAGTCTCCTTAGCTTAAGCTTAAGAATGGTTACGATTATCTAATCTCAGTACGAATTCTCTTGAATGTAGAATCGTAAGCTTGGAAGAAGAGCATTTAGTGTTAAGGAGACATAAAGGTATGTAAGGCTATTCCCCTTCTTTCTAAGGCATGACTTCTATAATATGATTCCCTCTATCTTTTCATGACTTTCTTACATTCCGAAAGCTACAAGTTTATGATTTTTTAAGAGCTTTTCGTGAGATAAAGATAGAGATGAACTATGATAATGATGATCACATGTCTAGAGATATTAGAGTTTATGAGATAATGTTATTATGACGTTAATGACCTTATTATATGATTCCTATGCTATACTTCCACATGTGCTATCAATATCGTCTCCATTCCCAAAATGCTAGAAATTCATGATTCCACCATCCAACTCTTACGATCATTCCTCACTCGGTGATATCAAGCCTAAACTTCTAGATGCCCTCAGGACCTAATTAAGCGTATTAGATGGTCCTTGATTCCATTCATGATAATTGGCCTCATCTCATGTTAATGTTCCTCAAAGCGAAATATGATGCTAAGGATGATTATGACGATGAATTCAGCTCTAAAATGTCGAAGCTTAAGTTTTAATATTTCCATGATGCCAATGAGCTGTTATAAGACTTCTAATCGTATTCACTATTGTTAATCTCATCTTATGTTATTGTTCTTTCAAGGTGAGATGACGACATAACTCTCTTATTGTGAATCCATATAAGATGTTTGAAATATCCTATTCCTAACAATGCTAGAACTTATGATCTTCAAGATTCTTAAGATGAGGTTGATAAAAGATCTCCACAAAGATGATAGTAATGATGATAGAATATACCGAGCCTTGTTATGACCGGGTACGAGTGCAATAAATGAGATGCATATGATGTTACCGAGCCTAATGCCTGGGTACGAGAATGACCGAGTCCCGAAAGGGCCGGGTACCGATATGAATGAGTCCCGAAAGGGCCGTGTACGCATAACAACGAGTCCCAAAAGGGCCGTGTACGGATGACACTGAGTCCCGACGGGGCCGGGTACGGATATGACAGATGTATGTATAGTAAATATATGTGAATGCATATGTATATATGTGTGTATGGATGTGTATAAAATGTTTCTCCTGTAGACGAATAGTTCACATGACAGAGATCTTAAGAAGAGTACGAGGTATACGCACCTACTTCATCTTATGTTATTTGCATTCTGATATCATACTACTATTCATGCCTTACATACTCAGTACATTGTTCGTACTGACGTTCTTTCTTTTGTGGACGCTGTGTTCATGCCCACAGGTAGACAGGGGGATGGACCGGATACTTAGGAGCTCTGTCAACAGATATACAGGAGCACTCCATTACTCTGGAGTTGCAGATTATTGGTATACTCCTTTGTGTACATATTTGGGGCATGGCGGGGTCCTGTCCCGTCCTTATGATTTAAGTACTCCAGTTAGAGGCTCGTAGATATGTATGTGTGGGTAGTAGATGTTACATGATCTCGTCGTGTATATCCCGTACATCATTTGTAGCCTCGTGGCTTATACGTGTATATATATATCTGTACATGTTTTGAAAAGTAAAAGGGAGATATTTTATGACCAGTTCATAGTAAGTATTATTTTGGAGATTATGATTGCACAGATTGAGCATGATAGTTAGGGTAGTAAGCGGTGCTCGGTAGCCAGCTCCGGGTACCCGTTATGGCCCCTAGTCGGGCCGTGACAAGCGTCCACAAACAAAATGGACGTCAGTACGGATAATGTACTGAGTATGTAAAGCATGAGTAATAAGATGATAAAAGCATAAAGGATAACATAAGATAGGAGGGCCATTTATACCTCATGAGATGTTCATCATGCTTACTTAACCTTTTTCTAAAGAAAGCTTCCCGTACATATACGTATACATGTAATGATATCATACCCGACCATGTAGGTTCGGTGTTATCCATATCCGGCCATAACAAGGCTCGGTGTTGTCCGTACCCAACTGCAGTGGTGTGCGCGCAATAGATATCATACCCGGTCATATAGTCTCGGTGTCACAAATCTCTCTCTCTCTCTCTCTCTCTATATATATATATATATATATATATATATATATATATATATATATATATATATAGACACACACACATACACACACACATAGGAATACATAAGTAAAAGCAACGTCGTTATCATCATCATCACTATATCTTGCCTTCGAGGATCAACTATCGTAGGATGAAATCAATGATACCATAAGAGTATCAAGAACTATGAGCTTTGGCACTTCTAGGAATGGAGTCATCATAGAAGACATTATGAATTTCATGTATAGGTTCACAATAATGGAATCATGCCTTAAGAAAGAAGGGTTAGCCTTACATACCTTTATGTCTTCTTAACTACTTAACGTTCTCCAAATCCTGAAAAATCTATATTCAATAGGGTTCATACCAAGGTTAGGTCTCAAAGACACTCTTAAGTTAAAACTAGTCTAATGTGCGAACTAGCGAAAATTGGGCAGCATTTCCCCGATTTCATCTACTTCTACCAAATTCCAAAACAACTCCCAATCAATAATAAGATCATCAACAATACCATAATTAAGAGACTTCATCCAAGTAATGCTCCATTCAACCCCAAAACTCCTTTTTATAATCAACCCATAATAATAATTTCAACACAACTCCATATACACTTGTATACAACGCTTCCTCATCATCATCATTCCCACTCTTAACAAGATTACACTCATAACATGCCAATAATTATAACTCAAGTTAATTTATAGCTCAAAATATCCTCAAACTCATATTTGAACTCTGTTTTCATTTTTTTCTTCTTCAATCAAGTTGTATAACAATCAAACAACCTTAACTGCATGCAATAGATGTAAAAACTTACCTTAATCACACAAGAACAAGCCTTGGATCAATTTACCCCACTAGAGTGAAACCTCCAACTTTAACACCAAGGGAATCCTTGAGCTCTATAAACCCTAGTAAGGTTTCTAGCACTTGAGTCTCTTAATCCTCTTGGGATTGACCTTGATTAGCATATAAAATTAAGGGGAGGGTTTTGGAGAGCCTTAGGGTCTGAAATGGGGGAATAATGAATCCAAATGGGAAAAACGAAATATAAAGATTCATTTAAAATCCCGCCGACATACTTTGACGGACCGTAAAAAATTCTGCTGTCCGTCAAATGGACCGTCAAGTAGCCCAACTAATCATACCTCTCTATGAATGTTTCATGGTGGATGAGCCACCATTTGATAGGCCGTCAAATGGATCATCAAAATGCCCTTTCGATAAACTTGCTCTCTTTGATTCATTTTAACCTCTAGTCCTTCCAATACTTACTAAACATAAACTTAACCCTTCACATACATAACATGAACATGCTTAGTGTCATATAACCTCAAAGGTAATCCCAGTACAAGACTAGAATGACTAACATACGACAAGTCTTATCATTCGAAACTACGAGGTGTAACATCCTTCCCCTCTTAGAAACATTCATCCTCGAATGTTGCATTCATAGGAATTCTATAAAAAATTCGCCAGAGTTTCCCCTATAACTGTACCACTGTCATCCTATCACAACAATCCAAAATACACAATGCCTCAGAGGTCTATAACAACCACAATAATAAGGGCCACACACGACCGAGAAATCGCAAAAAGGAAGCATTACGTACCTGAAGATAATAGTGGCTCTGTCTGAACCTCCTCAGGGGGGTGGAAACAAATGTGGATACCTGAACTTCATATCTTCCTCAGCTTCCCAAGTCATTTCCTCTCTATTATTGTTTCTCTACAGAACTTTAACTGAGGCTACATCTTTGGTTCTGAGTTTCCGAGCTTGTCTATCTAGAATAGCAATGGGAATTTCTTCATAGGACAATTGCTCGGTGACCTGGACATCGTCCACAAGTACAATTCTAAAAGGGTCTCCAAAGCACTTGCGAAGCATTGACACATGAAAAACTGGGTGGACTGACTCCAAGTCCTGTCACGCCCCGAACCATGGCCTAGGCGTAACACGACACTCGGTGCCTGACTGCATGTGACCGAGCGAACCACATGGCTTGTTGAATAATCATGAGGCATATATGAGGGAGTATAACATGAATTAATGATGAACCTTTATAAAACTTAACGAGTCATATTACTTAATAGAAAAATACTTATTTAATCATGAGTGCGGAAATAACATGCATGAGCCAAAATGGCTAACCGACTCTAAAAGTCTAACATGACACTTGTCTAGTCTATGAACATCTAATATGAGTCAGAGCATGAAAACATACTTGCTGGGACAAGGCCCCCAGCATACCTTTAGATGCAAAACTAAATAAGGAAAGATAATATCTAAACCCCGGATGAGATGGGGCTCACCAATAAGCTGGTACGTATAGATCCTAATGAGCAGAGGCGTTGTCCTATAAATTAGTACCTGCATCGTGAAATGCAGGCCCCCACGGCAATAAAAGGGGTCGTCAGTACTTTGAATGTACTGGTAAGTAAACCCATGAGAGAAATAAGCAAGCACATAATATATAGACATGAAACCGAACATGAATCGAAACCGAACATGAACATGAGCAATTGTGAAGCATGAAATAATCTATAAATCGAGGTGAAAACGTGATAATAATTGTAATACCGACATAAACCACCACGGGGAGAAACGTGAGTCCGATCTCGGCCCGAT
>NW_026719339.1:0-11381 GCF_029784015.1 Lycium ferocissimum | reverse complement strand
AATTATGACTCAACAATCCTCCTTATATATGCAGTCCACAAAGTTGACATGTGTCCCACCCAAGTTCTTAGCCAATAAGAGTTGGCCAAACCATAAGTGGGGCCCACACGGCCACTTAAGCCTACTAGGGATGTAATTAAGTTCTTAATCTCACTTATTCATCCAATCTTGGTTAATTAACCCTTATTATCCAATAATTTTCTTATACCAAACGAAATCCATAGGCAACATTGCATAAAAACGAAATCGGGAGGTGAAAACCACTTCACAGGAACCCTAAAATAGTTTTGTGCGAAACTTGTCGCACTTAGCTTTATAATGTCCCTATGTAAAGATACGGGACATAACAGATGACTGGGTATTCTTGAAGGTGTCACTGATGAAGGGCGTCACGAGATTCGGTAAAAAGGGTAAGCATAGCCCTCGATATATTGGGCCTTACAAGGTTTTACGCAAAGTGGTCCAAGTAGTTACCTTCAGAATTAGAAACAGTCCATCCGGTTTTCCATGTGTCAATGCTTCGCAAGTGCATTGGAGATCCTTCTAGAATTGTACCTGTAGATGATGTCCAGGTCACCGATCAATTATCCTACGAAGAAGTTCCCATTGCAATCCTAGATAGACAAGTTCGGAGGCTAAGAACTAAAGATGTAGCTTTAGTTAAAGTTATATGGAGAAGTAATAATAGGGAAGAAATGACTTGGGAAGCTGAGGAAGATACGAAGTCCAGGTATCCTCATTTGTTTCCACTCCCAGAGGAGGTTCAGACTGAGCTACCATTGCCTTTAGGTGCATAATGCTTTCTTTTGATGATTTCTTGGTCGTGTGTGGCCATTATTGTTATTGTTGTTGTGGCCCTGTGAGGCATTGTATATTTTGGTTTGTTGTGATAGGATGGTAGTGGCATATTTACAGGGAAAACTCTAGCGAAATTTTTGTAGAATCCCTAAGAGTCTAACATTCGAGGACGAATGTTCTTAAGGGGGAAGGAATGTTATACTTTGGAAATTTCATGTCATTTGTATTATGAGTAAACTAAAGAGTGCCTAAAGTGGGTATGAATCCCTTACAAGGTTAAGTAGGCTTTCTAATAATTTTAAGTATGTACCTTAAGGTTTTGGAGTCAAATGAATCGGCTGAAGTAAGTTCATTGAAGAAATTGGAATTAGAGTCATGTTTTGGGAAGATTTCGTATCATTTGAGTTAGAAATTGCTTAGCATAACCTTGATAGGAAGATATAGAGATCCTTAGATGGTTAATGAAGTTTTATACAAGTGCCAAGACGGTTCCATAAGGATTGGAGGTCAAATGAATTGAAAAGAATGCATTTTCGTGAAAATCGGAGAATTTGGGAAATATGCCGCCGCACACTCAGTATGCTGTGCTGCATATTGGCTGCAAACTTGAAATTTTGGCTGAGCCTACTTCCCAACATCACCCCCATGTTGTGGAGGGAGTATGCGGCCGCATACTGAGTATGTGGTGCCGCATACTCTCCGCAACATGGGGCGGTGGGGCGATTTTCAGCCCTTTTTAAATCCCAAAGGACCCCATTTTTCACATTCACTTTCCACACCTTTCTCTCCACATCATAAGAGAGTTATTGAGAGTTCTTGAAGGTTCCACAACATTCTAAAACCTTCCCTACCATCAAGAGAGAAGATCAAACACCAAAACCTCAAGGTAAATCCATGGAAGATGATGGTTCTTGTTTCTCTTCAAAGTTGTGATGAACTTTGTCTTGGAAGGAGTTGAGTGAGGTGAAGTTCTTATATTATAAGGTATGTTCTCCATCTTATTATTATGATTCAGTTGGTTTAAAGGTTTAGTAACTCTTCGAAAGGAAAAGAATTAAAGTGAAGAAGTCACAAAGTATTGAATTGAAGTTGATGACTATGAGGTGAACTTGAAAGGGGATTTTTGATTAATTTGAGGTTGAATTGAATATAATTCTTTGATTATGACATTGTAGATGTTTTTATGATTGTTTGGGAGTTGTTTTGGTAATTGGCCGAAGTAGACAAAACAGGGGAAGTGCTGCCCAAATTTTGCTAGCTCGCTAATTACTCTAGTTTGGATTTAAGAGTTTTTTCAAGACTTAACCTTGGTATGAATCCTCTTGAATGTAGATTTCTGGGCTTGGTAGGTGAACGTTAAGTAATTAAGGAGACGTAAAGGTATGTTAAGGCTAACCCTTTCTTTCTAAAGGCATGATTCCCTTATTGTGAACCCATACATGATACCCATAATATTCCTATTCCTAGAAATGCTAAAGCTTAAAATTCTCAAGATTCTCATGATATTTTTGATAAATGTTCTATATGATCATGATGATAATGATGATGATGATGATTCCATTTCTAAAGATACCAAAGCTTATAGCTCTTAATGTTCTCATGGTATTGTTGAGTTGTTAAATGATTATTGATTGTACTCATTGTTGTTGGTCTCACCTTACGGTAGTTGCTCTTTTCAAGGTGGGACATAGTGATGATGATGATTCCATAACGACATATCTGAGGTTACCGACCTTACGTCACTCCGATAGATTTATAGCTTTTATTTGGGCTCTCATGCATGCTTTATATATATATATATATATATATATATATGTATTTTCTCACACTTTTCCGTGCTATAGTCGGCCTGGCAGGCATGTAGATGTGCACACCACTGTAGTGGCGTTATGATGTTACCCCGGAAGCAGGATGCCCCGGACGCGGGATGATATGACATATGGATCGGGCTGCACGTTCCGCGACGATATATATATATATATATATATATATAGATATATGTATGAAAAATGTTTTTTTTTCAAAAAAAGGAAAGCATGCATGTCATCCACCTTTAGAGGCATTCAGATATATAGGTTGTTTCTCTTTCATCTCATGTTACTTTCATGTCTTTATTATGTTATTATTCATGCCTTACATACTCAGTACATTATTCTTACTGATGTCCTTTTGCTTGTGGATGCTGCGTTCATGTCCGCAGGTAGGCAGGGAGACGGATAATATCATTAGGTGCTTCATCAGCGGTTACACAGGAGCGCTCCGCTTACTTCGGAGCTGTAGTCAAGTGGTACTAGTCTTTTGTGTATACATATCTGGGCACGGTGGGGTCCTATCCCATCTTTATGATGTTATGCATTCCTTGTAGAGGTTCGTAGACGGATGTATATAGTTAGATGTTCCATAAACTTACCGGTTCATATTTTTGTACATCATTTTCGGCAAGCTTTGTCAGCTTGTGTATATATATATATATATAGGCATAGTTGATAATGATCATATGGATGAGCTATTATTTTTATGGATTCATGCCCTTATAGATTGTAATATTCATAGGTTATCTTTCATGGTCCACCTAGAATGATACTGAGAAGCATGTTAGGAGGTGCTCGGTAGGTTAGCTCCGGGTGCCCGTCATGGCCTTCCGGTTGGGTCGTGGCACGACCCTTCCCAGTTCGGACCAACCTTCCTCTCATAAGGGTTCTTTGTGTGTAATGTGACCTTTCGAAGGACCAAGTCCCCAATTTGGAAGTGCTGAAGGTTCATTCTTTGATTGTAGTATTTGCCCATTCGTTGCTTTTGTGCTGCCATACGGACCAGCGCAGTTTCACATAGTTCCTCCGTTAAGTCGAGCTTCACTGCCATATCCTCGTCGTTCAATTTCTCCGTGGCGTATTGGAACCTTAAGCTCGGTTCTCCGACTTCAACTAGAATTAAGACCTCCGCGGCATACACCAGGGAAAATAGCGTCTCACCGATGCTTGACTTCGAAGTTGTTCTATAAGCCCAGAGCACTTCTGGCAAGATTTCTCTCCACCCGCCTTTGGATTCATCCAACCGTTTCCTTAAGTTTTGAATAATAGTCTTGTTTGTTGATTCTGCTTGTCCGTTCGTGTTACACCTCGGAAAATTTCCCATTAATGTACAGTGAATAGACTAACAAAGGGCACGAAGTATATGATGTCTTGGTAAGAAAGACATAGCATTTGATGATTCTAAATGAGATTTCAAAGACATTTGAGGTAAGGGAAGAAAGCTGTTAAGGTAAGCAAGGTATATGTTGTGTGTCGGGCAAGATTTGCGAGTATCAAATTAATGATGGCTTAATGATGTTTTGGAGAAGAGTTATAATGTCCCTTAGATTGGTAATGAGGTGTTAAACAAGTGTTAAGAAGGTTCCATAAGGATTGGAGATCAAACGAGTCGACGAGAAAGAGTTCGGAAAAAGCTGGGCATTATACGGCCAAACATACTGGCCGTATAAAACATACTGGCCGTATGTTCAACCATATATCCTGCCCAGAATGGCAACTCCACTGGACCAAATATACGGCCAGACATACGGTCCATATAATTTATACGGACCGTATGTTGGTCCGTATGTCCGAGTCGGGTCAAACTTTTAAGTTGATATAAGGACCCTCTCTCATTTAATTCATTTCATTTCCTCACTTCACACTTCAAGTGTCATGACCCAGCTCCGTGGGCCGCGACTGGCATCCTATATGGACGCCCAAACAGATTTTCACATCAAGTCCCCATATTTTAGCTAGCTCAGATATTACACACACCATTTTAAGCAGAAGTGGGAATAAATACCACCTTAAGCGGTCGCGCGTACAAAAATGTCATATCAAAACCAAAAGAGGCGGCGGAATGCACATCGCGGATATAGGCACACATACGTACATACGGCCATTTAGGCCGTATCCGATCTAGTAGATTGGCGGAATATACATCGCGAGATACATACACGTATACGGACAAATGGGCCGTTTTGGCCATAGTAGCAAACGGGACCGTTTGTAAGACACGATCATAAACAAACGAACACACACATGACCCATGACCCACATATATGACTACGGGGCCTCTACAAATCGAAACAAAACATATGACGGGACGGGGCCCCGCCGTACCCCAAATAATCAAATATACAAAAGCATAAACATCGCGAGAAGATAGGTACCAACATATGGACTCCCGGACCAAAAGGAGCACTCGTAATAAAACGCGAATGTGTGGCCCTACACTTTAGCGCATCACGAACCTCAGACCAAGGGCATGAAACGCGGCCCAAGAAAAGGGGTCGGTAAAAGATGTCCGAGTATGTAAAGCATAAAATACGTAAATCCAAACCATAAGCTGAAGTGAAAGGTACGGAGAGAGAATACGGATCAATATATACCAAACTGTGCGAAGACATATGTACAAAATGCAAACAGAGATCATGCATAAGGCTCGGGAACGTGGTCACCTCACGCTGTGCCACACACAAAAGATACTCCGAAGGTTTCAAATCTCCGTACACCCCGAACACAACATATCATATCATCAAACATATCATAAGCCATATCACGATAACTCCATAAACGCAACCCGGCCTATGGCGAGGTCTCGGAACCGTAACACAAAGATACTACCGAATTTATCATAGTGCGCACGATCACAAACCGGCCGGGAACCGGCGAACGATGTCATAGTATAGGCACGAGCAGAGTAGTACGGAAACTAAAGCAATTTACATATCAAAACATTTATGACACTTGACATAATCATATGGTAACCCGTTGGGTAAGCTAGTCAAAACAACTGATCAACACGGAGCTTATCTCACCAAAAATACTTTTGAAATCGTATTTATAGTTTAAAATATAAATCGGATATCATGGAGCAATCAAAACGTTGTTCTATAATAGCCAAAATCATAAGCAAAGGTCTTTTCCCGACATTATACAAGGATAAGTGTATTAGGGCAAACGAAGGAGTCTCGGGGCTAGTGGGCCCACCTCGGGTCAAGTCGAGGTGGCGGACACAAATTACGAACATTAGACTCTAACGAACATTAGACTCTATGGAGTCATCCATGTAAATTTCAAAATAATTCTATCACATTTGTGCAAATTATGGATGTTCGGATAGTTTTCCAACAAAACATAAGGATTATAATTCAGTTACATTGAATGAATAGTGCCTATAATCAGACTCGAATTTCTATGAACAGAATTGCCCCCGAGGCTCAAATCTCAACCTAGTATGTCTAGGACATGCCAAAAGAAAAAAAGGGATAGCTTTACATACCTCTTCCGCTTCCTACTCGTCTCCGAAATCGAATCTCAAGTTCGCCAAAATCTACAATTTGGTCACAATTACCAAATATGAGTTTCAAGCTTTTATGAATTCAAACTTAAATCCATATTTGTCTACCGAAATTTCGGCAGCATTTCCCCTATAAATTCAACATCCCCGAGATTTAAACTCGGCCAAATTAAAGCAACCATACCAACCACAACACCAACAACATCGAATCGACTAGAAACGCATTCTAACATAAATAGTTTTCTTTTCCAAATAATGCAACAACTTCCAATCCAACTTGTATTTTCAAATCTACATTAATATTTTCATGTTCATATACTAATTTAAGATCATTCAAACACGTGCCAAGAATATTCCAAGCCATATATCCAATATTCAACAATTCCATCAATTCCATATTCCACCCAAAATTCCTACATATGCAACAAAACCATCACAACACATTTTCTACTTACAAATTCATAACCAACAACAATAATTCACACTTTAACAACTTCATTTCCATAATATCATAAAGTCATTCTAAAATAACATAATCTTCTACAATCAACTCAATGCCAAATTAAACCATCTAGCCTTCCTTTACATTATAAGGATCACAACAACACAATTAACATACTAAACAAAATTAATCCATTTCTATTCTACCTCCCTACACCACACGGCTACATTCCATATTTCCAACCCCAATCAAATTCATCCAACTTTCATCTCCAATGTGAATTCCACCATAACCACAACTAGAATAATACATAAAATTCAACTCATCTTAACTACACAACAATGCACACACACAGCCACATGCACACATGCACACCCATTTTGCAAACTTCCATATTTCAATAGATTCTACTCATTTCTACATACTACAACATAAACAAACCTTCATAACATGATAAAAAGGAATTAATTCTTACCTTTTTCTCCAAACTTCTTCACTTGGCTAAGGTGTTAAATTGATGAAACAAGCTCCCCATCTTCCAAAATAATTACACCAAGTTGTAAAGGACCCTTGAATTAGTGGAAATACCACAAGAAAATAATTTTTGGGAGAAGATTTCAAAGGGGCAAAAATTGGAGCTATGGCCGAATGGCCTTCATTTTTGCTCTTCTTGCTTTTGTTTTTCTCCTTGTCTTATTTTTCTTGAAGTTTCTAAGGATGATGATCCTTATATTAATTTGGCACATGGAAAATTTATTAACTTGTGGGCTTGGCCATAAGATGGCCGGCCACCCCTCTCTTTTGGGCTTTGATTTCCTCTTCATCTTTTTAAGCCCAATGGGTTATCATTCTTGTTTTGTAATTCCCGAAACTAATTTCTAAAATTCCAATTTCGCCCTTAGCCTTCCCCGACGCTTCCGCGTCCACACTTCTCATAAGCAACAACATATGTATCAAATAAAATCAAAATATGGCCTTATTCCTTACAAGTCACAATTATTCCAAAATTTCTGAATATGTGAAAATACGGGATATAACATCAAGAACCCTCTAGAATCCTCTCCACTCTTCATCCACAAGAACCCTAGAGAAATCTATGATCAACTTCATCAAACCAACAAAATTAAGTGTATGAAACTCATTGAAGTTCATCTAAGCCAAGAAATTCCAATGGAAGTGAACTAGGGTTTTGGTGCAAGAAGAGTATTTCCACTCAAGGCTTATTCTTCCATTATCTAAGGTGAGTTTTATGGTATTTTCATGTTGTTTAAGGTATTGAAAAGTTGAAACACTTGAATTGTAGAAGGAAATAGAAAATGGGTCATGAATGTAAGAATAGTGACATTTTGAGTAGTAGTTTGGAATGAGTCATGAATATTGATATGTTGTGATTGTAAGTATGTTATGAATGATATTTAGAACATGGGATAAGTATTATATGTGGGAAAATGCAATAGTAAACTATGACCATGATTATGGAGGAATTGAAGTGAAATTGTGAAATGTGAATAATGTAGATGAATGATGATTGTTGCTTATAATATTGTGAGTGTTGTTATGGATGTTTGGGAGTTGATATGTGACGGGAGGAAAGTTGTATAAACAAAGGAGATGCTGCCCGATTTTCTCTAGCTTTAGTAAGCACGTTCTTACAATCGATTAGCTAATGTTAATACAAACTTTCTTGAAGGTAGAAACGCGAGCATCGAAGGAGAACAATCAAGCGATAGAATTGTTAAACAAAAGAGGTATGTGAGGCTAGTCCTTTCTTTCTAAGGCATGAACCTTATGGCATGATTTTCCCTCCTTCTCCATGAATTTTCCTACATTCCGGAAACTAAAAGTCTATGTTCATGAATAGCCATATGAGATAAAGATAAGAGATACATTATGAGCACGATAATGATGACGATGAGTCTATGACTATAAGGAGCTACATATGTATAAGATAAAGAAAAGAGGTAAGACATGAATATGATAATGGATGATGATGATGAGCTTAAGTCTAACGAATCCTAAAGCGAGATATGATGCCCATGAAGTTAATGATTCAAAGTATGGTGCCATTGATGTTTTTTTTTCTTGTGTACACTCACCTTAAAACGTTATTCCCCTCAAGGTGAGATGTGATAATTATGATTACTCCATAAGGTAATCGAGGGTCCAGGATCTCATGTCACCCCGACCTCGTCATAGTTGCCTTCAATGTTCTAATGTATGCTTTAATGATAGATGTATGGTAATGCTAAGGATGATGTTGATTTCAATTATGTATTTTTAAGTATATGTATGTATGTATGATAGCATCGAGTCCCGGAAGGGCCGAGTGCGGATAGCATCGAGTCCCAAAAGGGCCGAGTACGGATAGCATCGAGTCCCGGAAGGGCCGAGTACGGATAGCATCGAGTCCCAGAAGGGCCGAGTACGGATACTATCGAGTCCCGAAAGGGCCGAGTACGGATGATACCAAGCCTATATGGCCAGGTACGTGGATGTACTGCATTGTAAGTTATTACATATGTAAGCAGGTGGATGCAACAAGTGTATCTCTAGGAGAATAAAGGGGTAAGTACGTACGACGAATGTTTAAAAAGTATTATGAGAAATGAACGGTTCTTTTATCTTATGCTATTCCTCATGCTCTTATCATGTTATTATCCACGCCTTACATACTTAGTACATTGCTCGTCTTGACGTCCGTTTTCTTTGACGCCGGTTCATGCCCGCGGTAGACAAGGAGGCGACCCGGATTCATAGGAGCTTCTAGCATACTTTGAGGGCACTCCATTGTTCCGGAGGTGCCATTGATTTATTATTTTGTGTACATATATGTTTTGGGCACGACGGGGTCCTGTCCCGTCCATATGTCTAGTACTCCAGTAGAGGCTCGTAGATATGCATGTGTGGGTAGTATGGTCTCACGATGCCCTTATCGTATGTATATTATTTTGATAGCCGAAGGGCTTATGTATATAAAGGTAATTTTGTTTTAAGGTGAAAAATGGTTTTCCTATGATTTGAGTATAAGATTAATGAATGAACGCTTGATGTGTACGATGGGTAAAGGTATGAGCGGTGCTCGGTGGTTAGCCCCGGGTACCCGTCATGGTCCCTATTCGGGTCGTGGATTCGTACTCGGATGATATGGAGTGGACATTATCTTCTTGATTTTCAAGCCTTCAAGGAAATAATTAACTTTGTTGCCTATGAATTGTCGGCCATTGTCACATGTGATCTCGCTTGGGATGCCGAACTGGAAAATGATGTGGACCCATATGAAGTTTATGACCTCCTTTTCTCGTACTTTTTCAAAGGCCTGTGCTTCAACCCATTTAGAAAAATAGTCAGTCATAAACAAAATAAAACGAGCCTTACCGGGTGCCCAAGGTAAAGGGCCAACTATGTCCATTCCCCACTTCATGAATGGCCACGGGGATAACACCGGATGAAGCAATTCCCCCGATTGATGGATCATTAGGGCGTGCCTTTGACACTGATCAAATTTCCCGAACAAAATTCTTTGTGTCTTCTTCCATATGATCCTAATAGTAACCGACTCGAATTTGCTTTCGAACCAATAGCTCAGCTCCGGAGTGGTTACCACAGGTTCCTTCGTGGACCTTGCGCATTGCATAGTCCGTCTCACCGGGCCCCAGACATCTGGCTAAAGGGCCGTAAAATGAACGTCGGTATAATTTTCCTTCGACCATGCTATACCTTGCTGCCTTGGTCCTAAGAGCTCGTGATTCCTTAGGATCTGCTGGTAACTTTCCATCCACCAGATAATCGATGTATTTATTCCACCAGTCCCAAGTTAAACTCGTCATGTTGACTTCGGCGTAGCTGCTTTCAACAGCGGAGTTCATCAGTTAGACTGTCGTACCTGAGTTAAACTCTTCTGTTCCTACCGAAGAGCCCAAGTTGGCCAATGCATTAGCTTTTGTATTTTGTTCCCTCGGCACATGTTGCATGGTCCATTCTTTGAATCGGTGTAGAGCCACCTGAATTTTCTCCAAGTATTTCTGTATCCTATCATCTTTTACATCGAAGACCCCGTTTACTTGATTCATGACCAAGAGTGAGTCACATTTTGCCTCGATGTTCTCAGCCCCAAGCTCCTGGCCAGTTCCAAACCTGCAATCATAGTCTCATACTCGGCTTCATCGTTAGTTAATTTTAAAGTTCTTATATACTACCGGATGATGTCATCCGTAGGGGCCTTATGTACAATTCCAAGTCTGGACCCTTTCAAGTTGGATGCTCCGTTCATGTGCAAGGTCCAGATTCCCGAGGTTTGACCCGAGGTTAACAAAAGTTCTTTTTCTACCTCAGGTACCATCGCGGGGGTGAAATCCGCTACGAATTCTGCCAAGATCTGAGACTTTATAGCCGTTCAGGGTTTATATTCGATGTCATACTCGCTGATTTTGACTGCTCATTTCGCTAACCTACCGGATAGTTTCGGTTTATGCATAACATTTTTTAATGGATATGTCGTTACTATGCATATAGGATGACATTGAAAATAAGGCTTTAATTTTCTAGATGCACTCAATAAAGCTAAGGACAACTTTTCTAGGTGGGGATAACGTGTCTCCGCATCCCCCAGAGTTCTACTAACACAATAAATTGGAAATGGCGTACCTTTTTCTTCTCGAACAAGTACTCCACTTACTGCGACTTTGGATACCGCCAAATATAGATACGAGTACGCGTGCGCGCTTCGAGTGTGCGGTAGCTATGGGCTCGTGCAGTACGAGTCTCAATTCTTCTAGGGCTCGCTGACACTCCTGTGTTCATACGAAGTCATTTTTCTTTTTGAGCA
>NW_026719338.1:0-11148 GCF_029784015.1 Lycium ferocissimum | reverse complement strand
CTATGTATATGACATCCATTAGAGTACGAGTATGATGAGACTATGTAAGTGCCAAGTAAGGGCTATGAATATGCAATGTATAGGATATGAGCATGAGTATGAAAGGAGACATGAATACGAATATGACAGTAGATACGAAAGGTAAATGAGCGTGGATACGAATGTATGTACACGAGTACACAATAGAAATGGAACGTCCCTATGGAAAGCAGGTAAGTGCTATGATGATGATGCTATTATCCCCCAGCTTATGTTATTTCATATGTGTCATCCATTATGTGTTATAGCCCGTATGTTGTACGTTTGAAAATTTCGAGGTCGTCGTGGGAAGTTAAGGGCGAGACCATTCTCAAAAATTATTTTAATGGACGAGTTGTTATAAATATTAATTATGACTATTATTAGTATGGAAATGTTGGGAAAAGGTTAGGGGCAAAAAAGAAATTTGCAAATGGCATCATGGTAATTTGCGGAAAGGCTAAGGGTAAAATGGGAATTTATGATGTTCTAGAAAAATTCATGGAATAGCCATGTTGGGAAAATGTAGCATATGTAAGTGTATGCTCACATTTTTTTTATGAGGGCTAAAGTGTACATAGGAAGACAATTAAGTCTTCTTTGTTATTTCAAGAAATTTCTAGAAAAATGAAATGAAAATGATGACAAAAAAATAAGTCATCTTTGCCAGGAAAATAAGAAAAATTTAGAAATAAAGAAAGGGAAAAGAAAAGAAAAATCTAGAGAGGGGGCATGTGCCCCTCACATGCATGCAATATGTATATATATATAAGAAAGGGGTGGTCATATTTTAACAAGGAGAGAGAGAGAAAGAAAGAAAGAAAAGAAAGAAAAAAGAAAAAGAGAGGGAGGGAGTTTGACCATGGCTAGCAAAATCTAGCCATGGAAAATTGATGAGGAAAAATTATTCCCTCCTAATATTCTAGCTCATTTGGAGGTCCTCTACAACATGGAGTGGTTGTGGGAGTAAGAAAAGCATTGGTTATGTAAGTTGGAAACTCTAGCCAAGTGAGAAGACAAGTGGAGGAAGGTAAGATTCCATCTCCCTTTATATGTTATGAATGGTTATGCATGTTGTAGTATGTAAAGGGATGAAATTCATGAGAATATGGATGTTGTGTGTTGGCCGTGTGTATGCATGTTGTGGCCGTATGGTTGTTGCATGATGTAGAAGACAATGAATTAATTGTTCTTAGTATTGGTTGTTGTCGTAATGTATAGAAATAGATGAAAAATTCATGAAAACTTGTTGGTAGTTGTTGTGGCCGAAAATGATGGAAGGTTGACAGTTATGGTGAATTAATTCTAGTTAATATTTTAGTTGTTGTGTTGCGGAATCCATGATGAAAAATGAAGGTTTGATGGCTTAAAATGAAGTTGTAGTCGTTATCGGAATATTAGAATAGTTAATGTGATATTGGCTTGAATGCTTACATTGCATGTAAATTGATATTATGTGATGTAGAATAGAGGTTTAGTACCTTGAGATGAATTGGAGTGTTTGTGCATCATCAAAGAAGTTAGAATGATGTTAGTGTGGTTCTCATATTTGTAGCAATAAATTCACCAATGTATGGATTGTTGATATAACTCATAAATTTGGAAGGAAGTAATGCGTTGTTGACTTTGGTAGTGTTGTGAGACCTCGGGTGGAAGTACATATTAATTGGGTTGCTGGAATATTTTGTGGATTGAATTGAATTGAATTGAATATTGAAGTGTTGCTAGAATAATTGCTGGCATTGCTATTGGTTTGGCCGAGTTCCATTCTCGAGTTTGTTGTTGATGATTTGGGCCGAGTTAGAATCTCGGGGATGGTGCATTTATAGGGGAGATGCTGCCGAAATTCCGACAGACCATAAGTGAAGGAACTTGAAAGGTTGCGACAAGTATATGTCAATGAATCTAATGGTTGCATCAACTTTCTTGAATGTAGACTAGCGGAACCAAGCTTTGATGAATAAGCGTAGCCAGTAAGGCGCGGCGCAGGTATGTTAAGGCTTGTCCCTTTTTCTTTCTACGGCATGATTCATACATGAGATGTGCTAAATGCTCCCATAACGTCCTCACTTTCAAAAGATAGACGCAATAGTTCTAAAGCATAACTTTCCTTTTTTAAGGTCTATAAATGTTTTCAAAACTATTCATTTTCTCCAAAAACTAAGCTTTACGATTTTAAGAGTTTTTATGACATAAAACAACGCCTACGATTTTATGATGACAATGATGATGCTAGATATGAGAAAAGGTCTATGACGTATATGTCGAGGATATGTTTTTTTACCATGAATACGACGATATGAAATGTTAAGCTATTTGTGAATAATGACTATTTTAAGGTTTCAAAGTATATGAAATGATGTGTCATGATCCTGTTTTATGTTTCCGTGATGTTATCCTCCGGGTGTTAGTCTCGCCTTATAATCGTTCCTTCAAGGTGAGACAAGCGCCCATAGTTATTCCATAATATAATCGGAGGTTACCGACCTTACGTCACTCCGATAAGTTATAGCTTTTCTTCGGGCTCTCGCACATGCTATGACATGATATATGTATAAGTATATGTATATGTATATGTATATGGGGAAGATGGGAAAAAGGGCGGAGCGCTGATACACGCTATCCACCACTCGATCGATTGGTATCGAGCCGGTGGTGGGGCAAACCAATGGTGGGGCAAACCTCGGTAAGAAGCCGAGTCCCCGAGTGGGGGTAAGTATAAGGCTTGCCTTAGGCAAATCCCACATTGATTTAGGCAAATCCCACATTGGTTCGAGTGCAAATCAATATCGGTTAATGTTGTCCGGACGCGGATATATATATATATATATATATATATATATATATATATATAATGGATAAATGGACGCATAACATCCCCCGGCAATATGTTATGTTCTATGTTCCATATATATGAAAGAAATGTTTTAATTTCAAGAGAAAGATAAGCATGCATGGCATCCGCCCCCAGGGGCACTCATATGTACAGGTTACCCCGCTACCCTATGATATGCTCTATGTTTCCATGCAGTTACTGCTCATATGTACATTTCTTACTATGTTACGATTCATGCCTTACATACTCAGTACATTGTTCGTACTGACCCCTCTTCTTCGGGGGCTGCGTTTCATGCCGCGGTACACCCGATGATTAAAGCCATTATGTAAGATGTTCCAGCGGAGTTGGCATCTCCATTTGCTGCGGAGGGATTCTTAGGGTCAAAGAGTCCTACTATGATGTCATGTTCGAGGAGTAGACTTTGAACGTAGTCGTGGGTTTTAGTGTGTCGATTTTGAAAATGGTTCCACGGCCGATGCGTTTCTATTATACATTATGACACAAAGCCCCTTATGTTTATAGATTGTGTTTAATTGGAAACGACAAAAGATATTTTGAAAATTTTACTATGTATTTTAACTATATTTGATTTAAGCATCCAAAGAGAATATGTGAGTAATAAGAGTCGACGGGTTCGCTCGGGCTCCGAATACGGGGTCGGGTAGCCCATCACACCCTCGGTAAGATCGGGTGTGACAAAGTGGTATGTCAGAAGCGGTCGGTCTAAGGGTTGTCTCGCAAAGTCGTGTATCCGTAGAGTCCCCGTTTGTGGGTGTGAAGCCGGCCACATTTATAAACGTGAGGTCAGGTGTGGGCATCTAGGGATTGTTGACCTCTTTTCTATCTTAGATCGTGCGATAGAGCCAAGTCATAGGAAAGAAATTCCTTATATAAGCCTCACGTACGACGGAAGAAGCAGGGAAAGGGAATACTGCGAATGGGCAAAAGTGAGATGTGTTGTTTCAAAGGTTATGGATTTGGTGTGGCGATGAACGTGTGATCACTACCATCGAGAATCTAGAGGACCGAGATGGAGCCCGTAGTCATACACACGGGTGGAAGGTGAACATCGGAATCGAAGAGGGTAAAATAGTAATTATAAAAGAAAAGACGTGTTACGAAAATGTTTGAAGTCGTAAGACTTCGACTTGCTCCCGAACATGTAATAAAGGTCATGTGAGAAGCGACGGCAAAAATATCGGCATTAAGGCACCGAATTCCAGTGAAGTTTTTGGGTTAAGCATGCTCAGGTGGGAGCAATTCTATGATGGGTGACCCCCTGGGAAGTTGGCAAGAAATTCTATAAATTGAGACATAAGAGACAAATACTATCCCATGTGATTATCTCTACTTCCTTGCTTCTTTCCACCCCTGGTCATCTTTTGCGATCTATCATTCCTGGTCTTTTTCAGATCTCACTTCGATTTATTCTATCTAGTTTAACTCAAAAATACTTTCGTAGCTCACCTTATGTCCCTACACTCTTATCCTTCCATTAGTATCGAAATAGCCTAATCTTGACTGCAGTTTTATCTTAACACTCTAACTTGCGTTGCCTTGTACTTTCCCCTCAATTCATCCGTAATATCGTGGCGTATATCCTCCGCTTGTTATCCCACCTTTGGCATCAACTCTTCACTTAGTCCTTTCCCTCATATTGTATCACCTCATTATCAAAACCCTACAGTTCCACTTTAATCCCACTCGTATATAATTATCTCAATAATTTCGACCATAAATCTCAAAATCGTCCGTATCTATATACAAAGAATACTCTTTAACTTGACTTGAACATATAGTCGATTCCATAATCCTTTCGATAATTTACTACCTTATTGTCTTCATATGACTCGCAATACTTCACTCACTTGTTTTTATAAAATCTCAAATCGTACTATTGATCACCTTCCTTACGGCATCATTCGGATATCTTACTTGTTTATCAATTTTCTTTATAATCCCAATGAGTCTCATTCCTATAAAGCCTTTAATATAACCCATCCGAATCCCCTTAATCTCAAGCCGAGCCATCTAAGAATTCCTTCTGAGCAGTTCCAAGTATTAATTCAACATATTTCACTTACCATCATGTCGCTAGGTTTCCCATTTCCCCCTTACCGCAATGTACTCATACTCGATTCGCTTTGAGAGATTTTTAACAAAGCTTCCCTTGTAATTCTTATTATCCCAAACCTGCACACAGATCAGAAAGCAAGTCCAATGCCTCACAGGGCAACCGCAGAAATACCAACGATCCATAGTTTAGCTATACCAAATTCTTCTCATATATCAACACCACTAGACGGAAAACATACCTTTTACGATACGAGCATCAATCCTTACTAGTAACCTTAAAACCAAGCACGCAATCACTTATCAATAATCAAGACATCTGGGGTTAGGACTAGTGATTTCATAACCTATGACATAGCTCTACGGCACGATCGAAGATAAGAAAGAAAGGTAACCATCCTAGATGTCCCGTAGCCTCCTGTTAATAAATGTGGCGCGCTTCACACCATAAATAAGACTCTACTGGACACGACTTTGCAGACAACCCCTAGGACAAACTGCTCTGATACCAATTTGTCACATCCCAATCCTGATAGGGCATGACGAGCACCCGACTCTCATCAGAGTCAAGCGAACCCTCAGACATTCGCTCTATCAAAACCTGTCATTCAAAAACTATAGCCCTTTGAAACATCCTATAGCCAACGTCTTTCTACAAATGCGTATACACTCGCGTGGCATGAAACGAAGCCCCGAAGAAAGGGGGTCGATGCGAATGGTGTACCGAGTATGTAAGGCATGAATAACATCATAGTAAGAAGTATAGAACATAACGAAAAAATAAAGATGACCCGTACATTTGATTGCCTTTTAGAGCGGATACCATACATGCAACTTTAACCTTTTTAAATCAATATGTACACAAAATCGGGAAGACATCTCGAAACATTTTAATGAGTGTGCAAAGATAAATTAAAACATCACCACATAGGCCACAAGTCCACCCCGTCAATCATGCCATATGTATACACATCACAACAAAGGCCACAAGACACCCCCCGTCAACGTGCTATATATATACACATCACAACAAAGGCCACAAGATACCCCCCCGTCAACCGTGCCATATATATGCAACACAACAAGGGCCACGCACCCTCACCCACATCCGTGCCATATATATACATAACAAAGGTCACAGCGTCACCCCTTGTCAACTGTGCCTTATATATAAATAACAAAGGTCATAGCGTCACCCCCTGTCCACTGTGCCTTATATATAAATGAAAAAGGTCACAGCGTCACCCCCTGTCAACTGTGCCTTATATATAAATAACAAAGGTCACAGCGTCACCCCCTGTCAACTGTGCCTTATATATACATGAAGAATGAAAATGAGTGCAGTGCATAATCAAAATGAAATAATAGAACTCTGTAATATCACAAAATAGCTATATACATATATCATACTCATGGCATGCATAGGAGTTCAAATAAAAACATATCTCTCTATCCCACCTTGGAGGAACAATTTATAAAGTGAGATCAACAACAATGAAGTAAAATCGAGAAAATCACGAAATAGCTTAACATTTTCATATCATCGTTGAAATCATACTTGAGACCTTTAAGCATAAAATCGTCCTCACGTAACCCTCGTAAAATATTCTCATTTTTAACATCATAAGAAGCTTTAAGAGTTATAAACTTCTAGCTTTTGAAAACAAGGAGGTTATGGAAACATTTATGGAATCATGCCTTTGAAAGAAAGGGACGAGCCTTAACATACCTGGAAGCTCGCTTCTCGACTTTCCAACCTACCTCTTGTCCTGAAATCTACATATAAAGCCATTCATACTATTGTCAGGCCCGTTGTCATATACTTATCCTAAGCCTCCAAATAAGTCTTTCTAGAATCTGCCGAAATTTTGGCAGCATCTCCTCTGTTTATATGCCGAGCCCAAAATCTCAATTCAGCAACCAACAACAACAACAACAATACCAACGTCAACAACCATATTATCAACACGAAAATATTCCATAAACATCCCACACGATGTTTTATCCAATTTCCCGACCCATAAATTCCTTATACGCTCATTTAGTAACTTTTCATCCGTAGATAAGCTTAAATCAATACTAATAAGGAAAAATTCATACCTTTCACCCGCTAGAATTGCAATATCTTCGATATCACCTTGAATCCAAGCCAAGTTTCACCGCAATACGATAGTGTAATCGCAACTACGCGTTGTCCAACCTTAAATCGGGAGATTATACTTAATTCGCGTTAAAATCTAGTGGATAGAAGTTGGGAGAATTTTCTAGAAGATGTGAGAAATATTTGGAGTGTTCTTGGCTGAAAAAATGAGGTTTTGGATTAGATTTGGTCCTTAAATAACGGGTCAAATTCAGGTCGGGTCACTGTAGAAGTTACTGTAGCAAGTCGGTACTGTAGCAGCACTGTAGCACGCGTTTTTGCTTAGTCAGCCGAACTTGTAACGTCCATAATTTTCCACTTCCATGCCGTATCGACGAGCGGTTTGTTGTGCTGGAAACTAGACACGACGAACTTTATTTTAGGCTTTTACTTTGCTTCAAAACACCTCATATACTAAAAGATATTCTTTCTCTAAGTTGGGCCAAAATTACCCCTCATATTCTCTTCCAAGTTCCAACATATTAATTTCCTTAATTCGCTTGCCCTTCAATCCTTCCATAGCTTACAATATGCACTTAAACCCTTATAACCATAAGTTAAACACATATAAGCTCACATACCTCCTGAACGGTAGCTTGAATCCCAACATACGAAACTATGGGGTGTAACATGCTATGGGTATAATCTTATTATGAATGATATTAAAAATGTTGAAGAAGCATTATATGTGAATGAATGGGACGTTGGGTGATGACCATGGTTAGGGGTGACGTGAAGAGGGAATTGTGAGAATTGAATAATATCTAGCTTAACAAGTCTATTGATCATGATATTGTGGATGTTGTTGTTGATGTTTGGGATTTGTTATATTATATGGAGAAAGTTGTAGAAGCAAAGAAAGTACTGCCCAATTTTCATTAGTCCTTAGTCGTCTTAGCCTAGCTTCAAGTATGTTTCCGATTATCTAATCTTAGTACGAATTCTCTTGAATGTAGAATAGTGAACTTGGAGGAAAGCGGTTAGCCTGCAAGACTAAAGAGGCATAAAGGTATGTAAGGCTAGTCCCTTTCTTTCGTAAAGGCATGACTCCTATATTGCTATCTTCTCTACATTCCATGACCTTCTTACATCCCAAAAGTTGAAAGTTCATTTAAGAGCTTCTTATGGGATATGAATGAGACACGTTCCGTGACAATGATGATGAGATGATGCTAGCATGAACTTGATAATCCTATCTTATATGATTCCTTGATATTATTCATTGTTGTTATGCTCACCTTATAATGCTTGTTCCTTCAAGGTGAGACATGATGATTATGACTATTCCATAATGGAATTGGTCTCGACCCTACGTCACCCCGCTAGAGTTATAGCTTGTACTTGAGTTCTTATGCATGATTTATGATAAGTAAATATAATAATGAGATTACACTATGCCTATATGGCCGGGCAGACACCGCTGAGGCGGGCGGCATTTACACCATGCCTAGATGGCATGGGCAGACACCACTAGTGGGTGACATGAGATGTTTACCCCGGACGCGAGAGGCCTGGACGCGGGCTAATGATGATCACACCGTACCTATATGGTCGGGCAGCTTATATATGCAAACTTGATATAATGTTGTCTATGATGTAAGTTAGCATGCATAATTCTGTCTTAAGAGACATTCAGTTGCAGGTTGTTTCTTTACTTGATGCTTCCTTATCTTTTTGACATGTTATTATTGTTCATGCCTTACATACTCAGTATATTGTTCGTACTGCCGTCCTTTCTTTTTGGACGCTGTGTTCATGCCCACAGGTAGATAGGGAGGCATCCCAGATTCTTAGGAGTTATTTGGCAGATCCACAGGAGCACCCCACTATTCCGGAGGTGCCATTTGTTGATACATTCTTTTGTGTACATATTTTGGGCACGACGGGGTCCTGTCCCATCCTTACGTCTCAGTACTCTAGTAGAGGCTCGTAGATGCATATGCGTGGGTAGTAGATGTCTCATGACTGCGTCAGTGTATATTTTTGTATATCATTTCTGCAGCCGTGAGGGCTTATGTATATTTATGTATTATGTGTGTCCAGGATGGGTATGATGATTAGCGTAATGAGTGGTGCTCGATAGTCAGTTCCGAGTACCCCTCATGGCCATCTAGTCGGGTCGTGACAGGTATGCCCTCTGGCGGGTTCCCAACCATCTCCAGCAATTGGTCTACTTCCTCAATTTTCCTCCCTATTTCTTGGAGGTGCTTCTTCATTTTTAGTACCTTGTCTCTCAACATTTCAGCTGTCTCTCCCAGAGTCCGTGTTTCTTGTTCTCCTTGGTTTGCCATTTTAAGTCAACCTTTTATGGAGATAAATTTGGGTAAGTTCTAAGCTTTTGGTTTTTCTTTTGGTATGTAGTTTTAGATCATCGGATCAAATGTATTCAAGCCTTAATATATGATAACATACATAGAAAATAGGCATGTGAAGCACGTAGCAAGCATTCATGTAATTCAGCTACTTTATACTATTCGCGTTCCTAAAGCATTTTTGAGTTAAGGCTCTCTTAATCGATTGAAGCATGCAAGTGCCATTTGTGAAAGTGAACCATTGCCCCAAAAAATCATCATTAGTTAATAAATAGTAAAATATCTTCCCCGAAAGGATTACAAAGATGATGAAGCCGACATGGGGCTTGATATAAAGCAAGAATCAGCAGGGTTCTCCTCTAGCGGCTGACGTCGAGGCCTAACTTGTCTTGGACTTCTTCACCCTCTGAAGGGTGGTCTGAATCTGAAGCCGGGCTTGGTACATTTCCATCCTGATGATCACCAGATCTGTTTCTTCTAAAATCTTGGCTAAGTGCTCATTCGTGCTTTCCAAACATTCCTTCAGACGCTCTTCTTTTTAGGCATCGTTAGAAAGTGTGGGCCTTAGGATGGAAGCACGGGCAAAGTTTCCCTGTAGCTAGTCGTGATACCCTGGGTCACACCCTGCCTCGAACCTGTCTGGAGCTAAAGTATCTGGGTCCCAACTCACACGACCATTCCATTTCCTGAGGATCACCCCGGCGTTCTTGATCTTCTGCTCCGTGTGCTCTATGATGAACTGCTCAGGATTTCCTACCAGAGGTATCACTTGCCTCCTACCAAATTGCCTCAAAACCCGAGATGGACAATAATGTTACACCTCATAGTTTTGTACGTTGAGATCCGTTAGGTGTTAGCTGTGTAATTATGGATACTGGAGTACCTTCTAGGATATATGAGATTATACGCACCTACCTTATGATTACGAGGGTTTAAGTTCATATAATAAGCTAGGGAAGCATTAGAGGGAAAGTGGATTAAGGAAATTAAGTTTGTTCGAACTTTGGAGAAAAGATAGGGGACAATTTTGGTCCAACTTGGAGAAAGAATATCTTTTAGCATATAAGGAGTTTTTGGGTAAAGTAAAAGCCTAAATTAAAGTTCAGGAAGTCTAGTTTTCAAGGCAACAAACCGTGCATCAATTCGATATCTGAATCAAACGTTATGAGCATTTTAAGACAAATCGCAGGCAGGGGAATAACCTCACCGAATGCGCTGGGAGGCGCGAACGCGCGAAGGACCGAGCAAAGAACTCAACGAACGCGCTGAGTAAATTCTTGGTCGGTGCAACCCGACTCTAGAACATTATAAGAGGGGGTTTACCCCCTCATTTCTCATCCAAACACCCCCAAACCTCCTCTAAATATTCTGGAAATTTCCCCCAACTTCCAATCATCAATTTTTAACTCGAATTATGTATAACCTCGGGATTTAGGTTCGGACAGCGTATAGTTGCGATTATAATATCGTATTGCGAGGGATCTTGGCTTGGATTCAAGGCGGATATTAAAGATATTGCAGTTCCAGCAGAAGTAAGGTATGAATCCTTCCTTATTGATAAATTATTTAGGTTTATTTACGGAGATAAAGCTATTAAATAATCATATAACGAATTTGTGGGTTGAGAAATTGGATAAACATCGTATGAGATGTTTTATGGAATATTTTGGTATGGATGATGATGTTGTTGGAATTAGAGTTGTTGTTGTTGTGTTGGTTGTTGGTGTTGTGATTTCGGGCTAGGGATATAAACAAGAGATGTTGCC
>NW_026719337.1:0-120750 GCF_029784015.1 Lycium ferocissimum | reverse complement strand
GAGCTCGATTTAAATTCGCTTTCCCCGGATGATAAGGGAATACCCACGTCATAACCCTTAAGCAATTTGAGCCTCCCCTTGCCTAAGATTCGGCTCCTTTGTGAAGATATAACACAGGCTTTTATGATCTGTGGAAATTTCAACATGCACTCCATACAAATAATGATTGTCACGACCCGACTAGGGGGCCACCCAATGGTACCACAGTGACCTCACCGAGCACCACTCCTCTTGTTAGTCATCATACTTGTTACGCATTTTATCTATTACTCTCTTACACTTCTAGCCATAAGGAAGACCATTTTCAATTTTGAAAACACAACTACGCTTAAATACATAAGCCCTTCGGCTATCAAAATAATACATATATACAAGGAAAAAAAATGTGAGACCATACTACCCACACATACATATCTACGAGCCTCTACTAGAGTACTAGACATATGGATGGGACAGGACCCCGTCGTACCCACATATATACACAAAAATAATGTCTCAAATAGCACCTCCGGAGTAATGGAGTGCTCCTGTAAATCTGTTGAAAGCTCCTACGGATCTGCGCCGTCTCCCTGTCTACCTGTGGGCATGAACACAGCGTCCAAAGAAAAAGACGTCAGTACGAACATTGTACTGAGTATGTAAGGCATAAACAATAATGACATATCAATGAAATAAGGAGATATCAAGTGAAGAGCAACCTATAATCGTCACTTAAGACTGAGACAATGCATGCTAACTTACTTCACAAACGTCATCATATCATGTATACATATATAAGTTACCCGACCATATAGGTACGGTGTGATAATCATTAGCCTGCGTTCGGGGTAACCATCTCATGCCGCCCACTAGTGGTGTCTGCCCATGCCATCTAGGCCTGGTGTATATGCTGCCCGCCTTAGCGTTATATGCCCGACCATATAGGGGCGGTGTAATATCATCATCATATGCTCATCATGAATCATGCATAAAGGCTCAATAGAAACTGTAAATCTTTCGGGGTAACGTAAGGTCGTGAACCCCCGATTCCATTATGGAGTTTCATAAGCATTCTGCCTCACCTTAAAGAAATTGACATATAAGGTGAGTGTAGCACAATGAAAAATATCACATAATCGTAAATAGGGTCATTAGCTTTGTGGAAACATCATATCATTATCATACTCGTGACGTATCTCTTATCTTATCTCATATGAAATTCTTCATACACGTGGACTCATAGTTTCTGGAGTATACGAGGGTCATAGAGAATAAGGGAAGATCATGTCATAAGATTCATGCTTTAGAAAGAAGGGACTAGGCTCACATACCTTTTCGTTTAGCTACACTATCGCTTGAACGTTCTCCTCCAATGTCCTCATTTCTACCTTCAATAGAGTTTGTACTAATGTTAGATAATCGATAGCTTAGCATACTTGATTGAAGCTAGAGAAAATTGGGTAGCATTTCCTTTGTTTATACAACTTTCTCCATATCATATATCAACTCCCAAACGTCTATAATAACATTCACAACATCATAAGCAATAATCTTTATTCACCTACATTATCCACATTTCCCAATTTCACTTCAAATCATTCATAACCACGGTCATAGTACACTATTACATTTACTCACATATAATGTTTATCCCATTCTCTTAATATCATTTATAACATAATTATAATCACAACATATCAGGAGTCATGACACATTCCAAGCTTCTACTAAAAAATGCCACCATTCTTATCTTCATGACCCATTTTCCACCGCCTTTCATAATCTAAGTCTTTCAACCTCTCAGTACTTTAAATAACATGGAATGATCATAAGACTTACCTTTGATTGAGTAGGAATGGGCTTGGAGTGGAAACACTTCACTTGAAGAAAACCCTAGCTTCCACTTCCAAGAGAATTCTTGACTTGGATGAACCCTAGTGAGCTTCTCACACTTGATTCACTTGGATTTATGATTTTGATCTTTGATTCCCTTTGTATTCAGGAAGATGAAATGTATAGAACCCTCTAGAAGCCTTGAGAGAGAGATGGAGAAGTGTGGAAATGAAATTAGTGAAGTGGGAACATGTACTTATACTTAGAACTTATTCAGCCCGTCGGGACTTCCACGGACACTTATACGGTCCGTATAACATTGTACGGCCCGTATAAGTAGTTGTGGTTCACCATCAGGAAAAACACCATCTCTGTTGGGTGTTATATGGACCCTTATACGGATCGTATGATGTTATACGGATCGTATAAGTCGGTCGTATAGCCCCATTTCCCTGAAATGATTTTTATCGTTCGTTTGATCTCCAATCCTTATGGAACCTTCTTGACACTTGTTTAACACTTCATTACCAATCTAAAGATCGTTAAATAACCTTTCTTACTTGTAGGAACACCGTATACTTCTCGCACTACATTTGTCCATTTACTAGGCAACAACATAGAATTTTTCGAGGTGTAACATCCTTCCCCCCTTTAAAAATATTCGTCCTTGAATGTTAAGTTTTCGAGAATTGTACAAAAATTTCGCCAGAGTTTCTCCTGTAACATGGTGATATCCCCTGTCACAATAGCCACAATAAACATGCCTCCTAGGGTTACAACCCAATAGCAATAAAAATTTGCCACGCACGACCTAAATACATGAAAAGAGAGCATACATACCTCATAATGCCGATGTCTCATCTTGGATCTTTTCCAGGGGTTGAAATAATTGTGGGTACTTAGACTTCATGTTTTCCTCCGCTTCCCAAGTCAACTCTTCTCGGTTATTGTTTTGCCACAAAACTTTGACTGAAGCTACTTCTTTATTTCTGAGCTTCCGCACTTGCCTATCTAGTACAACCATAGGTACCTCTTCATAAGCCAACTTTTCTGTCACTTGAACATCATCTACTTGCATAATTCTAGTGGGATCTTCAACACATTTTTGGAGCATTGAGACATGGAAAACTGGATGGACTGCTTCAAGTCTTGAGGGTAAGTCTAATTCATAAGCTACTTGACCCACCTTGCGGATAATCTTATAGGGTCCAATATACCGGGGACTCAATTTTCCTTTCTTGCCAAATCTCATCACACCTTTCATTGGTGATACTTTCAGAAATACCTAGTCATCAACTTGAAATTCTAGGTCTCGCCGACGGTTGTCCGCATAGGATTTTTGGAAGCTTTAGGCTGTCAATAATCGATCTCGAATAGCTTTGACCTTTTCTACTACTTGTTGAATCAATCCTGGGCTTATTAATTGTGTCTCCCTGACTTCAAACCGCCCAATTGGGGATCTACACTTTCTTCCGTATAGAGCTTCATACGGGGCCATTTGAATACTGGAATGGTATCTATTGTTGTAAGCAAACTCAATAAGAGGTAAGTGGTCATCCCAACTACCACCGAAATCTAGAACACATGCTCTTAGCATATCTTCCAAGGTCTGAATGGTACGTTCGGCTTGTCCATCAGTTTGCGGATGAAATGCTGTGCTAAGCTTTACTTGAGTACCCAAACCTTCTTAGAAAGATTTTCAGAACTTAGCTGTAAACTGTGCTCCTCTGTTAGTAATAGCTGGACACCGGACACCATGCGAAGTCGCACAATCTCCTTAAGATATAACCTTGCATAATCTTCTGCCGACTATGTAGTTAAACTTGGAAGAAAATGAGAGTCAGCTTCTCGTGAGTCTGTCCAACATTACCCATATGGAGTCATAGTTACTTCGGGAATGAGGTAACCCACAATAAAATCCATATTGATCACTTCCCATTTCAAGTAGGGATTTTCATTGCTTGCGATAATCCCTCCGGCTTTTGATGTTCAATTTTCACTTGTTGATAGTTTGGACATTGAGCTACAAATTCTGCTATGTCTTTCTTCATTCCATCCCACCAGTACATTAACTTAAGATCATGGTACATCTTTGTCGCACCTGGATGAATAGAATACCGAGAATAATGAGCTTCTTCTAGGATCCGACAACATAACTCCGCAACATTCTGAACACATAACCTGCCTCGGTATCTAAGAACTCCACCTATAAGAAGTTCGAATGGAGACTTCTCATTCTCATGAAATGTATCTCTGTAGTGGCTCAATTGAGGACCTTCATATTGACGTTCCTTCACTTCCACATCTAAGGATGAAATAGTTGGATTATTAGCATCAATTCCTGCACTGCCTGAGTCAATTAGACGAATTCCAAGGTTGGCTAGTTGGTGGAGCTCATGAATTAATTCTTTCTTCTCTGGAGGAACCCTACATAAACTTCCCATTGATTTGTGGCTAAGTGCATCAGCCACTACATTCGCCTTTCCGAGGTGGTATAAAATACTTACATCATAATCTTTCAGTAGCTCTAACCACCGCCTCTATCGCAGATTTAACTCCTTCTGCTTGAAAATATATTGAAGACTCTTGTGATCTGTATAGATATCAACGTGTACACCATACAAGTAGTGTCTCCACACTTTTAACGCATGAATAACCGCAGCCAACTCAAGGTCGTGGGTCGGATAGTTCTTCTCATGACTCCATAACTGACTTGAAGCAGACGCAATGACTTTACCGTGCTGCATCAACACACATCCTAACCCGACACCAGAGGCATCACAATATACAACATAATCATCTGCCCTTCCGGGAGTGTCAAGACTGGGGCTGAAGTTAATCTGTCCTTCAATTCTTGGAAACTCTTTTCACAAGCATCAGTCCATTGGAATTTTGCTAATTTCTGCGTTAGCTTCGTCAATGGTGCTGAGATGGTGGAAAATCCTTCCACAAATCTTCTATAATAACCTGCCAGTCCCAGAAAACTACGGACTTCCATGGGCGTTGTAGGCCTTGGCCGAGTCTTCACAGCATTAATTTTATGAGTATCAACTCTAATGCCATCAACTGAAATAACATGGCCCAGAAAAGTCACAGAATTTAGCCAAAGCTCGCATTTTGAAAATTTTGCATACAATTCATGAGTACGAAGAATTCCAAGGACAATGCGTAAATGGTCTGCATGCTCGGATTCTGTCCGGGAATATACCAGAATATCATCAATAAACACGATCACGAACAGATCTAAGAGTGGCCTGAATACATTGTTCATCAAATTCATAAACACTGCCGGAGCATTCGTCAACCCAAATGATATTACCCGAAATTCATAATGGCCATATCTTGTTCTGAAAGCTGGTTTAGGAATGTCTTCTTCTTTGACTCTCACTTGATGATAACCCGATCTTAGATCAATTTTGGAAAACCACTTGGCGCCGCATGGCCTGATCAAACAAATCATCAATTCTTGGTAGCGGATATTTGTTCTTAATCTTCACCTTATTCAACTACCTATAATCAATGCACATTTGTAGGAAGCTATCTTTCTTTCTTACAAATAGGACAGGTGCTCCTCACGGTGACGAACTGGGCCTAATAAACCCCTTCTCAAACAAATCTTTCAATTGTGCCTTTAGCTCTTTCAATTCTGCAGGAGCCATTCGGTAAGGAGGGATAGAGATAGGCTTGGTATCCGGTAACACATCAATAGCGAAATCAATCTCTCTTTCCGGAGAAAGACCTAGGCGTTCATCTGGAAACACATCCGGAAACTGATTCACTACCGGGACATATTGAAAAGTTGGTAGCTTTGCTTCGGCATCATGAACTCGAACTAGGTGATAGATATAACCTTTAGCTATCATCTTCCTTGCCTTAAGGTAGGAAATAAACCTATCCCTGAGAGACGCTGTATTACCTTTCCATTCAAGCATGGGTTCTCCCGAAAATTGAAATCGGACTACTTTCATTCAGCAATCAACATTGGCCTAACATGAGGCCAATCAATCCACACCCATAATCACATCAAAATCTAGCATTTCCAGCTCAACTAAATCAACTTTAGTCTGGCGATCACATATCACAATTACATAATTTTTGTATACTTATCTAGCTATCACGGGTTCACCAACCGGAGTAGATACCTCAAAAGGTTTAATTGGCTCGGGTTTCACCCCAATGCGACCAGCAATATATGGGGTAATGTAAGACAACGTAGAACCCAGATCAATCAACGCATAAACATCATGAGAGAATATAGTTAATATACCTGTAACCACATCTGGGGAGGACTCAAGATCCTAATGTCCAGCCAAAGCATAAATACGGGCCTGAGTACCACCGAACCGGCGGACGTTTCCCTCTGCGCTCTACCCCCTCGACACGCCGGAATGCGGGAGTCTCGCCTATCGAGCACGAGAAGAAGAACCAGCCGCTGATCCTGTGGGATGAACCCCAACTCTACCACTCATTGATGGACAATCTCGCATCATATGTCCAACCTGGCTACAGGCATAGCAAGTATACGAACCTCGCGGCCGTCCATAATCGTCTACCGCACCGTGATCGCAGCATCGCGGCCTCCACTCGGTTAGATCACCCCAAACTGGGAACCTAGGAACCTGGGGCTCTCGGACTCTGATCCTACCCCTAATAGACGGAGCGATCAAATCTCCTTCCTACAAACCGAGGAGGTGCAGTAGTCGCTGACTGGCCTGAATGTCTGGGATACGTCTGTCTTGATCCCCCTCTATGGTCGCCACCTGTACCCATAGATCTGGTCCTCTTACTCTGCCCTCTATCAATATCGCGCTCACCTCTTTGTGGATGTTGATGCTCTTCCAAATTCTAGGCGTGGGCCTGAAAACGGGAAATATCCATCCCCTCCTGTAATGAAGCTGCCAAGCAATCTTTAAACAAATGTGGCTCTAGGCCTCCCACAAACCTATACACTCGATCTCCCATATCAGCCACCATGGTCGGAGCATATCTAGCCAATGAATTAAACTGGAGGCTATACTCCCGGGCACTCATATTTCCTTGCCTCAAATTTAAGAATCTATTCGTCCTAGCTCGACGAACCTCGGGTGGCAAGTAGTGGCGAATAAAAGCATCTACAAACTCTTGCCAAACTGGAGGAGGTGCATTCTCTTTTGTTGAGGATATCCAATTATTATACCATAAGACTGCTACATCCCGGAGTCTATAAGATGCTAACTCCACAGATTCAGTTTTGGAAGCATGAATAATCTTCAATGTTCTCAACATTTCATCAATAAAACCTTGCGAGTCTTCATCCGGCTTCAACTCAAAAAACTCCGGAGGATTCAAACTCATGAAATCACGAGTTCTAGTACTAACCGCCCTGTCACTTGGACCCGAACTCTGTCGCTGTGCCTGGGCAGCAACTAACTACGTTAATAAATGAATAGCCTCAGTCATTTGTTGGCCCGGAGCAGCCGATGGAGGAACTGTAGGCATAAAAGGTGGAACTAAAGCCCCCTCTTATTCTTCTAGAACAGGCGGAGTGGGAAAAGTATTAGATAGAGCCTCATTATGTGATTCACCCTCTTCTATATTCGTTGGCGGCTCCCTTTCCACCCGCCTTTCTATCCTAGTCTTGCCCTTCTAGGCGGCTGCAGCTTTTCTCTTTGGCGGCATCTCTGAAATCACAACGCACAATTAGGGAGGAAAAAATCTTATAACACGGCTCTATTGCACGATTTCGTAAGAAGAAGAACGGTCATATTTTCTAAATGCCCTGTAGCCTCCTATTTATAAGTGTGGCGCGCAACACACCATAAAAGACTCTACTAGACACGGCTCATAGGCACTTCCTAGGACTGAACTACTCTGATACCACTTTTGTCACGACCCGACTAGGGGGCCATGACGGGTACCCGGAGCTGACTACCGAGCACCACTCATACTGTTAGTCATCATACTTATTCTGCATTTTATCTCTTACTCTTACACTTCTAGCCATAAGGAAGACCATTTTCAATTTTGAAAACACAGCTATGTTTAAATACATAAGCCCTTCGGCTATCAAAATAATACATATAAACCAGGAAAAAAAATGTGAGACCATACTACCCACAAATACATATCTACGAGCCTCTACTAGAGTACTAGACATATGGATGGGACAGGACCCCGTCGTACTCACATATGTACAACAAAATAATGTCTCAAATAGCACCTCCGGAGTAATGGAATGCTCCTATAAATCTACTGAAAGCTCCTATGGATCTGCGCCATCTCCCTGTCTACCTGAGGGCATGAACACAACGTCCAAAAAAAAGGATGTCAGTACAAACATTTTACTGAGTATGTAAGGCATTAACAATAATGACATATAATTGAAATAAGGAGATATCAAGTGAAGAGCAACCTGTAACTGACTGTCACTTAAGACTGAGACAATGCATGCTAACTTACTTCATAAATGTCATCATATCATGTATACATATATAAGCGGCCCGACCATATAGGTACGGTGTGATAATCATTAGCCCGCGTCCAGGCCTCCCGCTTTCGGGGTAACTATCTCATGCCGCCCACTAGTGGTGTCTGCCCATGCTGCCCGCCTTAGCAGTGTCTGCCCGGCCATATAGGGGCAGTGTAATATCATCATCATATGCTCATCATCAATCATGCATAAAGGCTCAATACAAACTGTAATTCTTTCGGGGTGACGTAAGGTCGTGAACCCCTGATTCCATTATGGAGTTTCATAAGCATTCTGCCTCACCTTGAAGGAATTGACATATAAGGTGCGTGTAGCACAATGAACAACATCACATAATCGTAAATAGGATAATTATCTTTGTAGAAACATCATATCATTATCATACTCGTGACGTATCTCTTATCTTATCTCATATGATATTCTTCATGCACATGGACTCAAAGTTTCTGGAGTATACGAGGGTCATAGAGAATAAAGGAAGATCATGTCATAAGATTCATGCTTTAGAAAGAAGGGACTAGCCTCACATACCTTTTCGTTTAGCTACACTATCGCTTGAACGTTCTCCTCCAATGTCGTCGTTTCTACCTTCAATAGGGTTTGTACTAACGTTAGATAATCGATAGCTTAGCATACTTGACTGAAGCTAGAGCAAAATTGGGCAGCATTTCCTTTGTTTATACAACTTTATCCATATCATATGTCAACTCCCAAACGTCTATAATAACATTCACAACATCATAAGCAATAATCTTTATTCAACCACATTATCCACATTTCCCAATTTCACTTCAAATCATTCATAACCATGGTCATAGTACACTATTACATTTACTCACATATAGTGTTTATCCCATGCTCTTAATATCATTTATAACATAATTATAATCACAACATATCAGGAGTCATGACTCATTCCAAGCTTCTACTAAAAAATGCCACCATTCTTATCTTCATGACCCATTTTCCACCTCCTTTCACAATCTAAGTCTCTCAACCTCTCAATACTTTAAACAACATGAAATGATCATAAGGCTTAACTTTGATTGAGTAGGAATGGGCTTGGAGTGGAAACACTTCACTTGAAGAAAACCCTAGCTTCCACTTCCAAGAGAATTCTTGACTTAGATGAACCTTAATGAGCTTGTCACACTTGATTCACTTAGATTTATGATGTTGATCTTTGATTCCCCTTGTATTCTTGAAGATGAAATGTATAGAACCCTCTAGAAGCCTTTAGAGAGAGATGGAGAAGTGTGGAAATAAAATTAGTGAAGTGGGAACATGTACTTATACTTGGAACTTATTCAGCCCGTCGGGACTTCCACGGACACTTATACGGTCCGTATAACATTGTACGGCCCGTATAAGTAGTCGTGGTTCACCATCAGAAAAAACACCATCTCTGTTAGGTGTTATACAGACCCTTATACGGACCTTATAATGTTATACGGACCGTATAAGTTGGTCGTATAACCCCATTTCCCTGAAATGATTTTCATCGTTCGTTTGATCTCCAATCCTTATGGAACCTTCTTGACACTTGTTTAACACTTCATTACCAATCTAAAGATCATTAAATAACCTTTCTTACTTGTAGGAACACCGTATGCTTCTCGCACTACATTTGTCCATTTATTAGGCAACAACATAGAATTTTTCGAGGTGTAACAATGATGCCATATCTTAAGTGCAAAAACCATAGCTGCCAACTCTAAGTCATGAGTCGGATAATTCTTCTCGTGAGCTTTAAGCTATCTAGATGCATAATCGAAAACCTTGCCATGCTGCATTAAGACACATCTGCGACCAACTCTCGAAGCATCACAATAAACCACGAACCCTTCGATTCTTTTTGGTATCGTCAAAACTGGAGCAGAAGTTAGTCTCTTCTTCAACTCTTCAAAGCTTCGCTCACAAGCATCTGATCATTAAAGCTTAACCTTTTTCTGAGTTAGCTTAGTCAACGGAGCAAAAATAAAGGAAAATTCTTCTACGAAGGGTCTATAATAGCCTGCCAGACCCAAGAAACTTCTTATATCAGAAACTGATATGGGTCTGGGCCAACTCTTACGGCATCAATCTTCTGAGAATCAACTTTAACATATTCACATGAGATCACATGGCCTAAGAATGCTACTAACTTAAGCCAAAACTCACACTTTGAGAATTTTGCAAAAGTTCGCGATCTTTAAGAGTCTACAGCACTATTCTGAGATGTTCTGCATGATCAGCCTCACTACGGGAATACACCAAAATATCATCAATGAAGACAATGACAAATAAATCGAGATAAGACTTGAAGACCCTGTTCATAATATCCATGAAAGCAGCTGGTGCATTTGTCAACCCAAATGACATAATAAGAAATTCAAAATGGCTATAATGGGTTCTGAAAGCGGTCTTCGGAATATCAAGTTCCTTAACCTTTAACTGATGGTAGCTTGATTTGAGGTTAATCTTAGAATAACATTGGGCACCCTAGAGTTGGTCAAATTAGTCATCTATTCTGGGAAGAGGGTACCTGTTCTTAATGGTGACTTTGTTCAACTGGCGGTAGTCGATGCACATGCGTAAGGAACCATCTTTCTTTCGGATAAATAAGACTGGCGCACCCCAAGGTGAAACACTGGGCCTAATAAAACCCTTGTCAAGAAGATCTTTCAATTGGGCTTTTAACTCTTTTAACTCCGCTGGAGCCATTCTGTATGGCGGAATAGATATCGGCTGATTGTCGGGGAGTAGATCAATTCCAAATTCAATCTCCCCGTCGTGAGGGACTCGGAAGATCCTCAGAAAGACCTCGGGAAACTCATTTACAACCGGGGACGGATCGGAGAGTGGAGTCTGGGCATCTAAATCCTTGACTCGAACTTGGTGGTAGATATAACCCTTGGAAATCATTTTTCTAGCTCTTAGGTAAGAAATAAGTCTACCCCTGGGTACTACTGAATTACCCTCCCATTCTATGACTAGCTCATTAGGGAACTTGAATTTCACTACTTTGGTTCTACAATATACCGTGGCATAACATGAAACTAACCAGTCCATACCTATGATCACATCAAAGTCTACCATCTCTAACTCTGCTACGTCAGCTATAGTTCTGCAGTGATAGACTAAAATTGGGCAACCTCTATAAATATGTCTAGCTATGATTGATTCCCTAACTGGGGTGGACACCTCAAAGGGTTCATGCAATTTTCTGGTTCAATCCCAAATTTCTTAGCAATAAATAGGGTTACATAAGATGGGGTGGATCCTGGGTCAATAAGGGCATAGACGTCAAAAATGAAGACTGTTAGTGTACTTGTGATAACATCTGCACGAGCTTCTATATCCTGGCGACCTGTCATCGCATACAAACGGTTTCGTCATCCACTTGAATTTCCAGACTTAGCTGTATTGTGCCTCTGCTGGGCCTGATTATTATGAGGAGCTGTTGAGTTCGTAGACTGCGCCACGTAACCTCCGGTACCTTGCCTAGTTGACGGATAATCTCTCTGAAAATGACCCCTCTGGACACAACCATAGCATACATCCATACCCATACGACACTCACCTGGGTGTCTCTTACCACACTTGTTACAACTCGGAATATCATATGACTTCTGCCCCACACTAGCATGAGAATAATAACTTGATGGTCTAAAACTCTGCCTCTTGTCATTTCAGAATTTAGGGACTGGGGCACTTGTTGTGGATGGAGTTGGTCCTGTTGACCTGTTCTTAAAAAATTTCCTATTCCCATTACTGCTGAACTGTCCTATAGACTTGACCCTCTTGTTGAACTCCTTGTCTTTCTCTTCTCCAAGGTTTCATCCTCCTTTAGCCTTGTCTCATTCCCCTGTACAAAAGCAACCATCTTGGAGATAGTCATTCCCCCATTCTCAGGCAGCAATATTGGCCCTATCGTACAAATGGGGATCCAGAACACCAACATACATCCTCACTCTTGCCCTCATGTCTAGTTTCATAAGTGGATCATGCTTAGCCAGACTAACAAATTCCAAATAGTAGTCCTGAATTGGCCTGCCATTCTGCTTAAGCTTCAGGAATTGCTCAGCCTTAGCTTCTCTGACTTCTATTGGCATAAAGTGGTCTAAGAATGCGCTTGCAAACTCATCCCATGTAGCATCAGGTGCATCCTCATCTCGGGATAATTCCCAAGATTCATACCAAGTGTTAGCAATGTTCTGCAGCTGATGAGCTCCCAAAGTAGCTGCTTCGGTCTCCGTAACTGTCATAATCCTGAAGATTTTCTGAAGAGCATCAATGTAGTCCTGAGGGTCCTCATCTTTCTTTGTCCCCGTGAAGACTGAGGGATTCATCCTGAGAAAGTCCTTAGTCTTAGAAGACTCTCCATTATTCCCTGAACTTGACCCAGATTCCTAACGCTGGGCCTGAGCTGCTACCTATTGAGTGAGCATATTAATGGCGCTTCTAACATCAGTATCATTAATTTCGGGTGGAGAAACTGGAGTCTCTGTTGGAGTAGTAGTCATTGGTGGCGCAGTCTCTGGCAGAGGTGCCTGATCCGAAATGGCTTGGATAGCCTCTGTCCTTGCAGCATCAGTAGCTGCTCTTTGGTAGTTAGAAGTCTTTCTCTTTGCAGGCATGATTTTGAAAATACGTACACGCACGAATTAGAAAGGCATCCCTGAGCATCGCTCTAATCGCACGATCTAGATTATGAAAGAAGTGAGACAATCCTAAATGTCTTGGTGGTCAACTGTTTATATGTGTGGGGCCCTCACACATATAAAAATGACCCCACTGGACACGATTTCATAGACTCCCTAAAGACACTTGAACCTAGGCTCTGATACCAAGCTTTGTCATGCCCCGAACCATGGCTTGGGCGAAACACGGTACTCGGTGCCTTCGTATGTGACCGAGCGAACCATATGGCTTGTCAATCATTATGAGGCATATCATAAGCGGAATATAACATGAATGCATGATAAGCCTTTATAAAACGTAATAAGTCATAATACTTAATAAAAATACTTGTTTAAACATGAGTGCGGAAATAACATGAATGGGCCAAAGATGGCTATACGACTCTGAATATCTGACATAACATAACTGAATAGTCTATCAAACCTCTAACATAAGTCTGAATTGAAAATCATACTTGCTGGGATAAGGCCACCAAAGATACCTATAATGCATAGCTAATAAGACATAGATAAATGACTAAACCCCGAATGAGATGAGGCTCTCCAATAAGCTGATATGAGCACGTCCCACCGAGGCATGTGCCGTCTCAGAAATCCATACCGTATCGTGAAATGCAGCCCCCGACAAAAGAAAAGGGACGCGGACATTGAATATACTAGTATGTAAAGCAACTGAAAGAATAAGCATGGCACATGAAATCACAATGACAAAACTGAACTGAAACTGAAACCTAGTTGTAAGCATGAACATGGATACATATACATATATATAACATGAGTAAAACATCTATGGGAGAGCATTAGTATGACCGATATGTAACCACCACGTTAGCACGTGGCGGCTGATCTCTGCCTGATCAGCTAAGCCATCTTGTACCTTGCCGGGGTACAAGACATGAACATGGCATGAATGGATCCAAATCCTTCAATGGGGAAATATGAAGGAATCATCCTAAACATGGGCGGAGGGATCCTTATCCTACGGTGGAAAATGTAGTTTCAAGCTATCTGAACCTTCTCGGTAACCTGTGCAACTCCCAAAAACATGAACATGGAAAATAGGTGGCACTTGCTGCCCATGGATTTCATAAATCATAATTTGCATGTACATGGATATCATTTCATAGTATTCTTGCATGAAAACGTGTAAAGCATATAGAGTATTTTCTTGAAAATAAACATAATAGATTATACCTTGCATTTAAGGACCCATGGAATGCAAAGTATGGGTTTTTCATAGATTACGGATAGATTCTCAATAATCATAATGATGTAACAAGAACACAATGAAGAATTGATAACAATTTAATACATAATATAACATGTGGCATGGACCTAGGGTTATCATGAACATGGTTAAAAACCCTAGTTTTCGTAAAGCTTTACACTTTATGGAAGAAAAAGTGTGGGGAAGAACAATGATGTTCCCACACGTAGATAGAAACACTACATACCTGATAATGCTCCAAACTTGAAATAAAAATCTGAACTTGGAAGAAGAATTCCATGGTTTGAGTCTTGAGTCCTTTAAATGGGTTTTCTTGAAAACCCTATGTTAAGAACAATGAGTTCATGGTTAGATTATGAGAACCCATGTTAGAATTGATTTGGAAGGGCTTGGATTGACTTACCTTGATGTTCTTGGTATTGGAGGAGAGGAACAGGTCGTTCTAGGGTTTAGTGACTTGTAAAAATAAAAATTAGAACTGAAACCCAGTATTTATAGTTTCTGGTGCGATGTGGGAAATATGGACTAAAATACGGTCCGCATTCTGAATTATAGTCTGTAAACCTAGACCGTAATTAAGCATATTTCAAAACAGCAACACTGTAGCACCTCCTTCCCAAATACGGTCTGTATTTAACAATATATATATTCCCCAAGCCAAATTCCAGAATGCACAGTGATTTAGAAGCCAAATTACGATTTGAAATACCAGGCCATATGTTGCAACTCGAAATTTCGGGCTGTTGCGCGGTAAATAGACTAACGTAAGTTAAGGTTTATACGGTGTCCCTATAAGTAAGAAGGGATACTTTATGATTCTAATTAAGATTCCCAAGACATTTGAGGAGAGAGAAGAAAGCTTGTTGGAGAAAGTTAAGGTAGAGAGTGTCTTACCCCATGTACAAACGTACCCACAAGTGTTCCTGGTAATATAAAGGATTTTAAGTTGAACAGATCGAATCGATGAAGTACGAACTGGAATCGAGAAAATTTCGTACACCGATCCCAGCATGGACGGGCCGTCGACATCACTATGCTCGCTTAACATATTCTGCCAAGATCGAGACTGCAGCGCAATTCAACAGGTCAAGTCGACGGGACCATCAACCCAACCATCAACATGTTTCTGCAATCAGGGATTTACAGGCGTAAGTCGACGAAACAAGTTGACGGACCGTTGACGTGTCGACGGGTCGTCGAATCGCTTATCTGGAACCTTCCAGTTTCAGCTATAAATAGATGGCCCTTGTCCATAATTTTCAGATTTCACTTGCTCTTTAAGTCTTGGAAGCTCTAGAATATTCCTCACACCATATTATCATATATCCATGGGAAATCAAGGATTAAACATCAAGAATTAGCAAAATCAAGTGTGTGGATGCTCACTAGGGTTTGTGGAGATCAAGAAATTCTATTGTATTGAAGTGGGGTTTTTCTCCAAGTGATGTATTGTCACCCAAAGTCCATTCCTACATCATCAAAGGTGAGTTTTATGTTCAATTCATGTTATTAAAAACATTGAGTGGTTGAAAGACTTGGATTATGGAAGGAAGAAGAATATGAAGTGCAAATATGGAAGTAGTGATATTCTTGAATAATGACTTGACTTGAATTATAGTTCTTGACATGTTATAAGTACAATCTTGTGGTGAATAATACAAATGATGATAAAGGAGCATTATATGAGGATGAATAGGGTGTTATGTGAAGAATAAATATGATATTGTATTATAGGTATGGTTATCGATGATTTTGAAGGTGGATTTGAGAATAAACAATGTTTAACTTAAAGAATCTATTGATTATGATATTATGGGTGTTCCTACACATATGTTTGATCATTTTATTTTATGGAGGAAGTTGTTGAAACAAAGGAAATGTCGCCAAATCTTCATTAGCTCTTAGTTGTTTTAGCTTAAGCTTAAGCATATTTCCGATTGTCTAATCTTAGTACAAATTCTCTTGAAGGTAGAATCACGAACGTGAAAGGCAAACAATTAGACGATAAAGTTGAGGAGACGTAAAGGTATGTGATGCTAGTCCCCTTCTTTCAAAGGCATGACTTTTATACTATAATTTCTTTTCTATATTCCCATGACCTTCTTACATCCCTAAAGATGGAAGTTAAAGATCCTTAAGAGCTCCTTACGAGATAGAGATGAGATATATTCTATGATAATGATGATGATAATGATGCTTTCATGGGCTTTAATAATCCTATGTTTATGATTTCATTGATATTATTCCTGTTGTTGCCTCCACCATGATACCGGTTCTTGGCGAGGCATAGCGATGATGATTTTTTCATAACATAATCAGAGGTTCTCGACCTTACGTCACTCCGATAGAGTTACAGTTTTTACATGGGCTCTTATGCATGCTTCATGTTAAGTATATGATGATGATTACATGATGGCTAGACGGTCGGGCAGCACCGCTAAGGCGGGCGGCTTAATACGCCGTGTCTATATGGCACGGGCAGCACCACTTGTGGGTGGTGTGAGATGGTTACCCCATGTCACGACCCAAACCGATAAGCCGTGACGAGGGGTCTGACCTCTAACGACGAAACACCCCTAAACATTTATACTCAAACATGCGAACATCAATAACACATAAATGGCACAAACTAATCTCATAAAGAGGAAACATCCGAACTCGTACAATGCATATATATATATATATATATATATATATATATATATATATATATATATATATACACACACACATAACACGAAAGAACACGCAAGCGCTAGGGCCGCTTATCATACCGTACACAAAAGAATATAAGTTTCACAAGGCTACATCATCCGACTACTACATACTATTTGCCTACGTACGCCACAGAAAAAAGTCAGAGAAAGGACGGGGCGTGGCCCCATTGTACCCATCTATACATCTCGAAAAGAATGGCTACCAAAATAGGCTGCAACTCCGATCGAGATAGGCGCCTTCGATCGCTGCTAGATAAGGGTCCTACTAAGTTAGACCGCCGCCCTGTCTACCTATACCTGCGGGCATGAACGCAGGCCCCCGAGCAACGGGGAGTCAGTACGAATAATGTGCTGAATATGTAAGGCATAAAGACAACATGTATATATGTATAGAAATCATGAATAAATTCTGAACTCATAAATTGGAATAACTATCTACATGAATCTGTATGAACTAGTATCTGTCTGCCTCTGACTAAATCTGTATGTCGGAAAACATGGACATGCATATATATATATATATATATATATATAGTTAGGAGGTACACACCTCATTGTCACATCACAGGCCACACCTTTACCCCCCCGTCAAGCGTGCTTTCTCGATATACTTCAACATCATGTGTCTCCCCGGGACCACTGCATAGGCCACACCTTCACCCCTTCGTCAAGCGTGCCTTTCACGTACAACAATATCATAGGTCACACATCCACCCTTTGATCAAGTGTGCCTCTCCTCATACCCCCGAGAATTGAAAGTGAATGCGTAATACAAGTAAAGGCGGAACGACGGGATTCTCAAATAATAAATACGGTTTGCCTCTCATGGGCCTTGCGAACTCATACTACTAGGACAGGAAATCATAAGATCTTTATATCGGGAAAATACCATAGCCGGGGTACGGGGACATCAAAACTGTATTTCTCTTAGTACCTATAAGAATAGAGTAATATGAAAACTCTCTTACTCATTTATCGGTTCATATCATGGGATCATGCCAAAAAAAAAAGGAATAACCTTAACATACCTGGAGATATATTCAAACATCCAACTCTTATTCCTTGAACTCGTAAGTCTACAATTAAGCTAACATAGGCCTTAATTAGGCTATTTCACCTTACTCACTAATCATCATAATTAGGAAGAGCTTAACGGTATGAATGACATATCCCTTGAAAACATAGAAAACCCTCAACTCCTAATTCCATCCAATCTAAACTACAATATTAAGGATAACATTAATGGCAACACTCTTATAACAAGATATACCCAAACACATCCCTCAATCATCTCTTGACATAACCCCAAAAGCACTATTTAACCTTTCATTGACTTATCACTTTCATAGCTATCTTCTCTTCACATGAACCACCAAAACTCTTAGTAACTAACTTAGATACATGGGTAGAAATCATTTACATACCTTGAGGGGTCAATAATCCCAAGAATCACTTTAACTTCATCTTCCTAAGCTTCCCACTCTTGGAGAAACCCTAGAAACAACCTTCTTCTTCACAACCTCGGGTTTACGGGGTCTGGGTCTTGTCAAATCTTCACTACTATGCCATAAATGTTGGGAGAGAAAAATATTAGGGTTTTCTGATCTGGGAATGAGAGAAATAAAATATAAAGTCGTGGACCATGTATTTATACTTGGAGAATTAACTGCTTCAGTGGTCTGGTTCGACGAGCGGGTCGATGACCCCTCGACGTGTAGACGGTCAGTCGACGTGCTCGTCGTCCTGCGCCTGCAGCATGCAGGGCTACAGAACCCTGTCGACGCTACACAACGACGGTCCGTCAACAGGTTCGACGACCCGTCGATCTTGACTGGTGTCTGCAGACTTTTCCAATTTGGTTCAGATCGCATCGATTCGATTCGTTCAACTTAACCCGAAAATCACCGGGAATTCTGCCGGTACCATTACACACGGGGTAGGACACTTTCTATCTCCAAAACTCGAGCTCTGGTCTCGATTCCCAAGGCATACCCAACTAGAAAAATCATAAGTTCTACCACTACAAAAATGAGGGGTGTAACATTCTTTCTCTCTTAGGAACATTCGTCCTCGAATGTTCGAACAATCTTGGGTTATAAAAATTTTGGCATAATTTCCCCTGTACTTATACCATTCCGTCCTGTACACAACAACCCAAAATAATGCCTCACAGGGACACACACTATAACATACAATACTATAGCCTCACACGACCAATCATGATAACTGACATGAAATAATACCTGAGAGAAGTGATGCCTCTGACTGCACCTCCTATACTGCTGGGAACAAATGCGGGTACTTAATCTTCATTGCTTCTTCCGCTTCCCAAGTCATTTCTTCAACATTCTTATTCTTCCACAAGACTTTAACGGAGGCTACGTCTTTGGTTCATAACCGACGGACCTGCCTGTCCAATATAGCCACCGGAACCTCTTCGTACTATAAGCGCTTTCCGTCACCCGGATATCATTCATCGGTACAACTCTTGAAGGATCTCCGATACACTTACGAAGCATAGATACATGAAATACTGGATGCACCGACTCTAACTCCGAAGGCAATTCCAGCTCATATGCCACTGTACCTACTATACGAATGATCTTATATGGTCCAATATATCGAGGGCTCAACTTACCCTTCTTACCAAACCTCATCACTCCCTTCATAGGCGCAACTTTCAGGAACACCCAGTCGCCCATTTTGAACTCTAGCTTACGTCGCCGATTGTCCACATAGGACTTCTGTCGGCTCCGAGCTGTTAGCAATCTCTCTCTAATCACCTTCACTTTACCAACCGCTTGTTGAATTAATTCTGGGCCTACTAATTGATTTTCCCCAATATCAAACAATCCTATGGGGGATCTACACCTCCGCCCATATAAGGCCTCATAAGGAGCCATTTGAATACTGGAATGGTAACTGTTGTTATATGCGAACTCGATAGGAGGCAAATGATCCTCCCAATTGCCCTGAAAGTCAAGTGCACAAGCCCTAAGCATATCCTCAAGGGTCTGTATAGTACGCTCTTCTTGTCCATCTATCTGCGAGTGAAATGCGGTGCTAAAACTCACCTGAGTCCCCAATCCCTAATGGAAAGACTTCCAGAATCTGGCTGTGAACTGTGCTCCCCTACCTGAAATATTAGCGGAACGAATACCATGGAGTCGTACAATCTCCCTAAGATAAAGCCTCGCATAATCCTCGGCTGCATAAGTAGTTCTGATAGGCAGGAAATGAGCTGACTTTGTGAGCCTATCAACTATGACCCATATCGAATCATACTTCCGCTGAGTACGGGGTAACCCTGTAATAAAGTCCATATTAATTACCTCCCACTTCCATGTCAGAATCTCCATAGACTGCAATAAACCTCCCGGCTTCTGGTGCTCTATTTTGATTTGCTCACAATTTGGACACTGAGCGACAAATTCTGCTATATCTCTTTTCATACCATCCCACCAATAAACCTCCTTAAGATCATGGTACATATTTGTTGAGCCTGGATGAATAGAATAGCGGCAGTAATGTGCCTCTCCCATAATTTGATGACAGAGTCCTGCAACACTAGGGACACACAATCTACCTCGATATCTGAGTACCCCATCACCCGTGATCACAAAGGGTGTCTTTTTTTTCGAGGTTAAAACTCGGTAATTAACTAGAACAGGATCCTCGTACTGACGCGCCTTTATCTCAACTACCAAGGATGATAATGCTGTGTCTTGAACAGTAACTCCTGCATCACTTGAGTCTAGTAATCGGACTCCGAGGCTAGCCAGTCGATGAACCTCACAGACCATTTCTCTTCTCTCTGGCGATACGTGAGACAAGCTACCCATAGATTTGCGACTAAGGGCATCGGCTACCACATTAGCCTTTCCGGGATGATACGGATAATGTATTGAATATTTAAGGCATAAAGACAACATGTATATATGTATAGAAATCATGAATAAAATCTGAACTCATAAACTGGAATGACTATGCGTATGAATATATGAACTAGTATCCGTCCGCTCGACTAAATACGCGTAGGTCGAAAACATGGACGCATATATATATATATATATATATATATATATATATATATATATATATATATATATATATATATATATATATATATATGGAGGTACACACCTCATTGTCACATCACAGTCACACCTTCACCCCCATCGAAGTGTGTCTTTCTCGTATATACTCCAACATCATAGGTCACTCCTGGATCACTCATAGGCCACTCCTTCACTCCCTGTCAAGTGTGCCTTTCACATATACAACGTAATATCATAGGTCACACCTCCACCCCCAGTTAAGTGCGCCTCTCACTCATGCCCCTGAGATCTAGAAGTGAATGCGTAATACAAGTAAAACTGAACGACAGGATTCTCAAACAATAAAATGATGGTTTGCCTCTCATGGGCCTTATTGAACTCATACTACTAGGACAGGAAATCATAAGATCTTTATATCGGGAAAATACCATAGCCGGGGTACGGGGGCATCAAAACTGTATTTCTCTTAGTAATTATAAGAATAGAGTAATATGAAAACTCTCTTACTCGTTTATCAGTTCATATCATGGGATCATGCCCAAAAAAAAAAAAACAAGAATAACCTTAACATACCTGGAGATATATTCAATCGTCCAACTCTTATTCCTTGAACTCGTAAGTTTACAATTAAGATAACATAGGCCTTAATTAGGCTATTCACCTTACTCACTAATCATCATAATTACAAAAGAGATTAACAGCTATGGACAACATATCCCTTGAAAACGTAGAAAACCCTTAACTCCTAATTCCATCCAATCTCAACTACAATATCAAGGATAACGTTAATGGAAACACTCTCATAACAAGATATAACCAAACATATCCCTCAATCATCTCTTGACATGACCCCAAAAGCACTATTTAACCTTTCATTGACTTATCACTTTCATAGCTGTCTTCTCTCCACATGAACCACTAAAACTCATAGTAACTAACTTAGATACAAGGGTAGAAATTATTTACATACTTTGAGGGGTCAAGAATCCCAAGAATCACTTTAACTTCAACTTCCTAAGCTTCCCACTCTTGGAGAAACCCTAGAAACAACTTTCTTCTTCACAAGCTCGGGTTTACGGGATCCGGGTCTTGTCAAATCTTCACTATTATGCCATAAATGTTGGGAGAGAAAAATATTAGGGTTTTTTGATCTGGGAATGAGATAAATAAGATATAAAGTCATGGACCACGTATTTATACTCGGAGAATTAACTGCTTTAGTGGTCCGGTTCGACGAACGAGTCGACGACCCGTCGATGTGTAGACGGTTCATCGACGGTCCATCGACGTGCTCGTCGACCTGCGCCTGCAGAATACAGGGCTGCAGAACCCTGTCGACGTTGCACAACGACAGTTCGTCGACAAGTTCGATGAGCCGTCGATCTTGACTGGTGTCTGCGGACTTTTCTAATTCTGTTCGGACCGCGTCGATTCGATTCGTTCAACTTCTAACCCTGAAAATCACCAGAAATTCCTGGTGGTACCATTGCACATGGGGTAGGACACTTTCTATCTACAAAACTCGAGCTCGGGTCTCGATTCCCAAGGCATACCCAACTAGGAAATCATAAGTTCTACCACTATGAAAACGAGGGGTGTAACACCCAGACGCGGGCTAATGATGTTATTGATGCAGGCAACTTATGTATGTATGTGCGATATGTTTTAAAGGTAAAAGTGAGCATTCATGATTCTGCCTCAAGACGCAAGCAGTTACAGTTATCTTTTATTCTTATGCTTTCTATATTTCCTTATTATGTTACCATATATGCCTTACATACTCAGTACATTGTTCGTACTATCGCCCTTTCTTTTTATGGACGCTGTGTTTATGCCTACAGGTAGACAGGGAGACAATACAGACGCTTAGGAGCTTACTCAGCAGATTACAGGAGCACCCCATTACTCCGAAGGTTCAACCTATTGGTATAATTCTTTTGCACACAGATATGGGGCATGGTTGGGTCCTTTCCCATCACTATGATTCCAGTATTCCAGTTAGAGGCTCGTAGATGCATACATGTGGGTTGTAGATATTATGTGACCCCTTCATTATAGATTTTGTACATCATTTTTGTAGCCTTATGGGCCTATACTTATGTATGTTTTGGGAAATATTTGGAGATTGTTCCATGATAAGTTTGGGTTGAGTATGATAGTCAGCATGATAAGTGGTTCTCGGTAGTCAGTTTCGGGTACTAGTCATGGCCCTTAGTTAGGTCGTGACAAAAGTGGTATCGAGCAGCCGATTCCGTCTGGGTGTGTCTACGAGCCGTGTCCGGTAGAATCTTATTTTTGGGTGTGAAGCGCGCCACACTTATAAACAAGAGGCTGCGAGGCTTTTAGGAATAATAACCGTCTTTCTTCTCCATAGATCGTTCGATAGAGCTATGTTATAAGATTTCCTTTTTCCCTAATTGTGCGTTATGATTTTAGCGATGCCAGGTAAGAAGAAAAGCAATAGCCGCCTAGAAGGGCAAGAGCTATGCTGGGGAAGACGGGTTCAACGGAGCCGTACATATAGAGGGAGGGTGAGTCCCATAATGAGGCTCCATCTCATACCTCTCACATCCGCCCACACTAGAGGAGCGTAAGGGGCCTCGGCTCTAACTCCGGTCTTCGGTTCCTCCTTTTGCGAGCCTGTTTTGAGCCAGCATATGACTGAGGCTATTCAGCTATTGACTCAGTTAGTTGCTGCCTAGGCCCAGTGGCAGAGTGCGGGTTCGAGTGATAGAGCCACTAGTGCCAGAGCCTTTGATTTTATGAGTTTGAACCTGCCAAAATTTTTCGGGTCAAAGCCGGACGAAGACCCGCAGGGTTTTATAGATGAGATGTTGAGGACGTTGAGGATTATACATGCTTCCGATACCGAGTCAATGGAGTTAGCGTTCTATAGATTGCGGGATGTCACCGTTCTATGGTATAATAATTGGATAGCTTCAAGGAAGGAAAATGCACCTCCCCCGGTTTGACAGGAATTCGTAGATGCCTTCCTTCGTCATTATTTGCCACCCGAGGTTCGAAGGGCTCGAACTGACAGGTTTCTGAACCTAAAGCAAGAAAGTATGAGTGCTCGGGAGTATAGTCTCCATTTTAGCTCATTGGCTAGATATGCTCCCACTATGATAGCCGATATGGGAGACAGAGTACATAGATTTGTGAGTGGCTTAGGGCCACATTTGTTTAAGGATTGCTTGACAACTTCATTGCAGGAGGGGATGGACATCTCCCATATTTAGGATCACGCTCAAAATTTAGAAGAGCAACAGCAGCCGCGAAAGGGTGAGCGTGATGCGGACAGAGGGCATGGTAAGAGGGCCAGATTTGATGGTGCTAGTAGTGAGTATAGAAGGGGTCAGCGGCAACAATGCTCCAGATATCCAGGCCAGTCCACAGCTAATGCACCTCCTCAAGTCGCAGGTAGGAGATTTGATCGCCCCATTTATTCTGGTTCGGGTCAGACTTCGAGGGTCTCAAGTCCTCAGTTAGGAGGTGATTCTAGTCGAAGGAGACTACCGATACCACGATGCAGCCAGTGTGGTAGATTACATTCGGGTCAGTGTCGCTGAGGATCAGATGCTTGTTATGCCTATTGTCGGGTTGGGCATATGATCTGTGATTGTCCGTTGATGGGTGGTAGAGTTGGGGCTCAGCCTACGGGATCAGTAGTAGGTTCTTCTTTGTCCGTAAATCCCGTAGGACAGGCTCCTCAGGCTTCAGCAGGTCGTGATAGAGGCAGAGGGGTAGCATCTAGTTCGAGTGGCCCCCAGCAGCCCCGTATTTATGCTTTAGCCGGACGCTAGGATCTTGAGTCCTCCCCTGATGTGGTTACAGGTACATTGACCATATTCTCTTATGATGTCTATGCATTGATTGATCTAGGTTCTACCTTATCGTATATTACCCCCTATGTTGCTGGTCGTATCGGGGTGAAACCCAAGCCAATAAAACTTTTTGAGGTATCCACTCCTGTTGGTGACCCAATGATAGCTAGACAAGTATATAGGAATTGTGTGATTGTGGTATGTGATTGTCAAACTAGAGTTGATTTGATTGAGCTGAAAATATTAGACTTTGATGTGATTATGGGTATGGATTGGTTGGCCTCTTGGTACGCTAATGTGGATTGTAGAACAAAAATTTCTAATTTCCAAGTGAACCAGTGCTTGAATGGAAGGGCAACACAGTGACTCCTAGGGGTAGGTTTATTTCCTACCTCAAAGCAAGAAAGATGATTGCAAAAGGCTATATTTATCATTTGGTCTGGGTTCATGACACTGAAGCAAAGCCGCCAACTCTTCAATCCGTCCCGGTAGTAAATGAGTTTCCAGATGTATTTTCGAATGAACTTCCAGGCCTTCCCTCGGAATGAGAAATTGACTTTACTATTGACGTGTTGCCGGACACCGAGCCTATATATATTCCTCCTTACAGAATGTCTCCTGCAGAGTTGAAAGAGCTAAAGGCATAACTGAAGGATTTGCTCGAGAAGGGATTTATTAGGCCCAATTCATCACCATGGGGAGCACTTGTCTTGTTTGTAAGAAAGAACGATGGCTCCCTACAAATGTGCATCAACTATAGGCAGTTGAACAAGGTGACAATCAAGAAAAATATCCACTTCCGAGAATTGATAATTTATTTGATCAACTATAAGGTACTAAGTGGTTTTCCAAGATTGATCTGAGATCGGGGTATCATCAAGTGAGAATTAGAGAAGAAGATATTCCAAAAACGGCTTTCAGGACCAGATATGACCATTATGAATTCCAGGTGATGTCGTTTGGGTTAACTAACACCCCGGTAGTGTTTATGAATCTGATGAATAATGTATTCAGACCCTTTCTAGATCTATTTGTGACCGTGTTCATCGATGACATTCTGGTGTATTCTCGGTCAGAAACAGAGTATGCGGACCACTTGCGTATGGTCTTTGGAATTCTTCGGGCTCGGGAACTGTTTGCCAAATTTTTGAAATGTGAGTTCTGGTTGAATTCTGTGACTTTTCTGGGCCATATTATCTCATTTGATGGTATTCGCGTAGATACTCAAAAGATTGAGGCTGTGAAGACTTGGCCGAGGCTACAACGCCTACAGAGGTTCGAAGCTTTCTGGGATTGGCAGGTTACTACAAAAGATTTGTGGAAGGGTTTTCTTCTATTTTAGCACCATTGACGAAGTTAACGCAGAAAATAGCAAAATTTCAGTCGACTAATGCTTGTAGGCATAGCTTCCAGGAATTGAAGGATAGATTAATGTTAGCCCCAGTCCTGACACTTCCAGAAGGATCAGAAGGCTATATTGTTTATTGTGATGCCTCTGGTGTTGGGTTGGGCTGTGTATTGATGCAGCATAGCAAGGTTATAGCCTATGCCTCCCGACAGTTGAAAAAACATGAGAAGAAATACCCAACCCATAATCTTAAATTGGCGCGGTTATTCATGCTTTGAAGATATGGAGACATTATTTGTATGGCGTTCATGTTGATATTTATACGGACCATAAGAGCCTCTAGTATATCTTTAAGTAAAAGGAGTTGAATCTACGGCAGAGGAGATGGTTAGAGCTATTGAAGGACTATGGTGTGAGCATACTATATCATCCGAAAAAAGCAAATGTTGTGGCTGATGCTCTTAACTGCAAATCCATGGGCAGTCTATGTGATGTCGAGCCGAAGAAGAAAGAATTATTCCGCGAGCTCCACTGTTACACCTCGAAAAATTTTCGGTTGATGCATAGTGAATAGGCGAACGAAGAGCACGAAGTATATGGTGTTTCGATAAGGAAGAAATAGCATTTGATGATTCTAAATAAGATTTCAAAGACATTTGAAGTAGGAGACGAAAGTTGTTAAGGAAAGTAAGGTATATGTCATGTGTCGGGCAAGATTTACGAGTATTGAATTAATGATGACTTAATGAAGTTTTGGAGATGAGTTATAACGCCCTTAGATTATTAATGAGGTGATAAAAAAGTGTTGAGGAGGTTCCATAAGGATTGGAGATCAAACGAAGTGACGAGAACAAGATCAGTGGACTGATGGATTATATGGCTCATTATACGGACCGTATAATGTTATACGGACCGTATAATGGACCAGCGAGAACCATCACGGTGAAGATCCCTCATCGGTGGGATTATACGGCCGATTATACGGACCGTATAAATTTATATGGACCGTATAATGGACCGTATAATGGTCACGAGAATAGACGATAAAGGGTCCATTTCACGGTCACTTATACGATTTGTATAAGTTTATACGGACCATATAAGTGTCCGTATATTCTCCCGACAGATCAGATTTTTGGGTTATTAAAAAGAGGACCAAGTTATTATTTCATTTCCATTTTTCATTCCTTCTCCCTAGAACACTCTAGAACATTTCTCCAACACAAATTCAAGAGATATTAGTGATTATCTACATCAAACTAAGTGAATCAAGTGTAAGAAACCCATCAAAGTTCATCTAAGCCAAGAAATCCAAGTGAAGGTGAAACTAGGGTTTTTCTCAAGTAAAGTGTTTGCACCCAAGGTTCATTCCTACACCATCTAAGGTAATTTTTATGACATTTCCTTGTTGTTTAAGGTATTTGAAAGTTGAAACCCTTGGATTACATAAGGAACTAGGAAATGGGTCATGAATGAGGGAATAGTGTCACTTTTGAGTAAATGTTTGGAGTGAGTTATAATTCTCGATACATTATGATTATAATCATGTTATAAATGATATTGAGAACATGGAATAGACATCGTATATGAATGAACGAAATTGTGTGATATGACCATGAATATGGATGAATTGAAGTGAATTGAGAAGTAAGGATAATGTAGTTGAATAAAGGCTATTGTGATGATGTTGTGAAAGTTATTATTGATGTTTGCGAGTTGATATATGATATGGAGGAAGTTGCATAAACAAAGGGAATGCTGCCTAATTTTCTCTAGCTTTAGTAAGCACGTTTTTATAATTGTTTAGCTAATGTCAATACGAACTCTCTTGAAGGTAAAGACGTGAGATTTAAAGGAGAACGATCAAGTGATAGAATAGCTAAAGGAAAAGGTATGTAAGGCTAGTCCTTTCTTTCTAAGGCATTGTCACGACCCAGCCCCGTGGGCCGCGACTGGCGCCCTACTTGGACACCCAAACAGACTTTCATATCGAATCATCATAATATGGCTTGATTCAAATATCATACGCATCATTTATAGCAGAATGAAAAATAAATACCGTCTTAGGCGGTCGCGCGTACAAAAATATCATATCAAAATCGGAGGGGCGAATATACATCGCCGAACATATATACACACATACAAATAATTTGGCCGACTTGGCCGTAGTAACGAACGGGACCGCGTTAAGACGCAATCATAAACAAACGAACACATACGTGACCCATGACCCACATATATGACTACAGGCCTACAAACGGAACGAACACACGAACATATGACGGGACGGGGCCCCGCCGTACCCGACAACACAAATGTACAAAAAGATACATAGCAAAACATATATACCAAATGTGGGCTCCATCGAAGGGAGCACTCTATAATGGCGGGTGTGGCCTACACTGGCAAATCACGAACCTCTGTACCTGCGGGCATGAAACGCAGCCCCCGAAGAAAGGGGGTCAGTACGAAAGATGTACTGAGTATGTAAAGCATAAAGTACAAAAATCCAAACCATAACTGAAATGAAAGGTACAGAGAAAGAATACTGGATCAATATACATCAAACCTGTACTGGAGACATATGTAATACAGTTTTAAGTCTAACGTAATACGTTCTTCCCCCCTTTAAGGGGCTGTACCTACACCATACTCATGTCTTTTCTCCGCGATCTATAACTTGATTAGCCTCGTATGAAGCCTTAATAAAATCACGAGGCGATGACAACTCTCGATCACATAATACAAAATCTTATCTAATAGCCGGTCCTCGAATACTGTAATCAATGTAGAAATTTATCTTTTAGTAATCATATTCTCCCTTGTTGGAAGATTCAAATAAGTCATCCCCTCTTTCACACCCGTTCCTTATCCTGTCGTCCCGTTTTCTCGATATTCGCATTTCTTAATATTCACATAATTCATCGTTCCATACCGTGGGTTTTCCTTTTTGCCCTACGCTATTATATTCCGTTCCTTTTGGCAATTAATTTCGTGCTTTGCCCGCCGGCTTTCCGAGGCTCGCTTTAATTACGTTTCTTACTTTCACTCTTTTTCGACGTTACGATCCCCTTATATTCTACTCCATTTCTCTCTCTCTCTCCAAATGTCGTTGTATTAAAATGTTCCAATCTCAACTTACAAAGAAAAGATCAACATCAATTTATCTCGGAGCATCTATACCATACCTTTCACTTTGTCTCATAAATTCTCGTCCACGTAATGTCTTTCGTATATTACAACACTAGCTATTAGGGTCCGCCCGTCGGCCGACACGCGCTCATTAAAGAGGAGCCATACACATACATATGAATATACTCTGTCATTTCTTTTTTCAAGACATTTTCAATCACCATTCCAACTTACTCTAGCTTCGAGCTACGTTGCTCCTTTTTCCCCTTTTCGCCAATCTAATCCGCCGCAACCCACGCGACCTCTATAAAGTTTGCTAACTATTCCACATACCCTAATTTCCTTTAGGTTACCCCATATTTCCTATTTGTCTCTCATATCTATATTTGCGAAAATTTTGTACACTTCCCGGGGTCCCCATCCTAAAATTACTCTGGCCCTAGCACGCTTAACTTTACAATTTTAATGCAATTAGGTGCGTTAAGGCCGGTATAGTCACATCAACCGCCCCGCACGACCTTTGTCACGTAATTTAAGATAGGCCGGGGTCTTAACAACTTTCAAACGTCCTCGTGGCGGGTCCCACCCTGACCTGGAGAAAATTCTTTCACTTTTCTGACCTTATAGGTACCGTATCGCCCCTTACCTTCGTCTATATATATATAGTCTACACAGCCCACAAATTTAAATTCTTATTCCACAAATTCCAACTCCAATCGGTCGTCGGAAATGGTGAAATATTACTGTAAGGCGTTATCTAATTACCAGCAAGGGGAACTAGAGTCCGACAACGTCACAGAACTCCTTAGTACTCATTTCACATAATTATGTCCATATATATATACGAGTGGTAAGCAAATCATTTAATTCCCAACTACTTATCATACGCTTTGTATTTTCCCAATAAGGTGAAACTTAACTACTGGACATTTTTGCCCTTCAACATAGGCTTTTCCAAAGCAAAATGTAGTCGAAACGTATTTTTAGTCCGTTTAAATAAATCACAATTTTGCTGCTCATATATATACTTCCTCGGAATAAAATTTCCAAAATGAAGGTGTTGCTTCTTACTACCGATACATGGGGATGCCTTTTTAAACTTTAATCCAACATGATAGATTTACTCTGTTGGTACCGACTTTTGAGACATGCTAAGAACTTATATCTCATTTTCCTTTTTACAATTTTTGGAAGAAAAATTTGGGCAGGTTCCTTCGTATTTCTTACTATCCCAAACTCGCACGCAGAAATACCAACAACGCCTCACGGGGCCAACATGTTTACATATATATCATATCGTAGTATACCGCACAGTACTAACAACTTCAAATAAAAATGTGAAGGTGTCGAGACTTACCTTACATACATAATTCAAATGGCAATCGTGGCATTTTTCCTATTTACTTTCCTTTTGATTTTCAACTTTATATTTCAATCATACTTCAAATACCTTACCCGACATGCATTTTTTTCATACCATTTCTTACCGGTGTACCGTGTAGCTTCCAACGTCATCAATCACTGTCTTGTGTCGATACCGTTCTTCGGCGAAATTAAAGATTAGAAGAAAGGAATTCATTTCCTATGGGCCGGCTCTATCGCACGATCTAAGATCCAAAGAAAGGCAACACCCTAACTGTCCCGTAGCCTCCTGTTTATAGATGTGGTGCACAACACACCGATAAACAAGACTCTACGAGACACGGCCTGTAGACATTCCGAGGACAAACCGCTCTGATACCACTTTTGTCACGACCCAGCCCCGTGGGCCGCGACTGGCGCCCTACTTGGACACCCAAACAGACTTTCATATCGAATCATCATAATATGGCTTGATTCAAATATCATACGCATCATTTATAGCAGAATGAAAAATAAATACTGTCTTAGGCGGTCGCGCGTACAAAAATATCATATCAAAATCGGAGAGGCGGCGGAATATACATCGCCGAACATATATACACACATACAAATAATTTGGCCGACTTGGCCGTAGTAACGAACGGGACCGCGTTAAGACGCAATCATAAACAAACGAACACATACGTGACCCATGACCCACATATATGACTACGAGCCTCTACAAACGGAATGTAACACACGAACATATGACGGGACAGGCCCCGCCGTACCCACTGCATCCACAAAATGTACAAAAAGATACATAGCAAAACATATATACCAAATGTGGGCTCCGATCGAAGGAGCACTCTATAATGGCGATGTGGCCTACACCGGCAAATCACGAACCTCCGTACTGCGGGCACGAAACGCAGCCCCCGAAGAAAGGGGTCGTCAAGATTTAAAGATGTACCGAGTATGTAAAGCATAAAGTACAAAAATCCAAACCATAATCGAAATGAAAGGTACGGAGAAAGAATACGGATCAATATACATCAAACCCGTACTCGGAGACGTATGTACATAATGCAAATAGAAAATCATGCATAAAGCTCGGTGAACGTGGTCACCACTCCGACGCCGGTGCCACAACACAAAGATACTCCGTATGGTTTCAAATCTCCGTACACCCCGAACACAACATATCGTATCATCAAACATATCGTATCATCAAACATATCATATCATCGACATATCACAAGCCATATCACAAACATAACTCCATAAACGGAACCCGGCCCTATGGCGAGGTCTCGGGAACCGTAACACAGCATACTGCCGAATTTATCATAGCGCGCACGATCACAAACCGGCCCGGGTACCGGCGAACGAAATCATAATCACTGGCACGAGCGGAGTAGTGCAGAAACCATATGCATATCAAAAATAGATTTCGGGACTCGACACTTAATTTCATATTCATATACATATACATTAGTATCAGAAGGCTCAAAACGAGTGTCGAGTTAATCATAATTAGTATACAAAAATTTCGGACTTTTAAGTTAACTATTTTTCGAAAAATACATCGTAGATCATTCTCGTGAGATTCCGTATCATTCATAGTGAAAAAAAAAACGTTCAACTAACAGCACAGGATATTTCAAACGGACTTTAGAGTCATAGTAAATGTTTCCTTTTCATATCATACGAAAATAAGACAAAGAAACCAAATAAGGAAATTTCTCGGGACTTGCGGGCCCACCTCGAGTCAAGTTGAGGCGGCGGACCTAAATTGCAAACATTAGGCTCCCCAAGATCATTCATAAGAGTTTCGGAGCGAATCAAATACATTTGCGAAGGTTACAAGGGTTTGCGCACTCTTTTCACCAAATAGAGGGATTTTGATTCAATTGCTTTGAATGAATAGTACTCAAAATTAAACTCGGGTTTCCAAGAGCATAGTTATTCCCGAGGTTCCAATTTTTAACCTAGTATGTCTAGGACATGCCAAAAGAAGAAAAGGGATAGCTTTACATACCTTATAAGCGTCTCACGCTCGTCAAAACTCAAATCCCGTTTCGTCCAAAATCTACAAATGGTCAAAGTTACCAATTAGGAATTTCAAGATTTAAGAATTCACTTAACTTCATATTTGCCTACCGAAATTTCGGCAAAGACTTCCCCTATACATTTAACACCCCCGAGACTTAGCTCGGCTCAATATATATATCAACAACACAAGTACCCACAATACCAAAGTTATCACGAATCACACCAAATGGTTCTAACGTCAATATTCTTCTTTTCTACATAAAGCAATACTTCCATTTCAAATTTCAAATTTCCAAACAAATCTCAAGGATTTCACATTCATCATTAACCATGATCATCACAATATAATTTAGAAACATTTCATATCATTTGTACAAAATATGCATACGATATACAAAATATACAACTTTCCACCAAAGTCATAATTCATCCGAAACTTCTAATCTTTAACACGCTTACTCATAACATGTTTCCATATCCCAAATTCATCAAGAATCATCATAATTTGCACCTTAACAACTCCATTTCCATAATGTCATAAAATCACACTAAAACGGCATAAACTTCTACTTTCCATGTAATTGCAAACTCACATTATTTTACCTTTATTTACATTGCAAGCATCACCACAACACAACAAACATGTTAAACCAAGTTAATTCATTCTCATTCCAACTTCAAACACCACACGGCTAACATTCAAATTTTTCCATCTTCCATCAAATTCATTCAACTTCCATTCTCAATATACATTCCATCCTACACAACTAGAAGACAACATACAATTTAACTCATCACACCTATACATTACTACACACACACGGCCACACATGCATATGCACACCCACTTTACAAACTTCCATATTTTCATGAATTCTACTCATTTCCATCTACTACAACACAAATAAACCTTCATAACATAAATACATGGAATGAATCCTTACCTTTTCCTTAATCTTCTTCACTTAAACAAGTTGTCATATTGAAGAAACAAGCACTCTTTCTTCCCAAACAATTGCTCCATGTTGTAGAGGACCTTCAAATTAGTAGGATTATCACAAGACAATAATTTTGGACCAAGATTTTTATGGGCAAAAATTTGCACACAAGGCCGAATGGCCTTCTTTGTGGCTATTCTTGTTCTTGTTTTTGTTCTTGATGTTTCTAATGGATAAATGATCCTTTCCACCTTATTTATCACATGACAAATTAATCAAAACCCATGGGTTGGGCCATTATGGCCGGCCACCCCTCACTATTGGGCCCTAAATTTTTCTTTCCATTTTTTGGGCCAATCCGGTTGGTCACGAGTTGGGCCTAGCCCACTGACCTTTCGACCTTAAAACGTTCATATCTCCTTGTACAGATACCGCCTGGGAACCCACGACCTATGGTTGGAAAGCTAATTCAATTATCTACAACTTCTATTTCTCGGTATTTTTCCAAATTCCAAACTTATAATGCCGTTTTTGCCCCTCGAAGTCAGGTCACTGAAAACGTTTTCTTAAGAATATTCGTTTGGAGGGTTTCCACTTTGATTTGACCCAAGGGTCCTTCATGAGTTGTGTTTAACTTTACATATATAATTCATATGACTTCTCAGATGTTCCAAAAATATCTCGACGTGTGGGCCCCACCTCGGCAAATAACCCGACGTTCAAAAGTACGGGATATAACAGGCATGATTCTATGGTATTGTTATATCCCGTATTTTTGTACATTGAATAATTTTAAGCGAATTGAGATAAGTTTAAGGACAAGATTATTTTGGGATATGAGATAGAGACTTTTAATCTCCAATTTTAATTAGTGCACGAATGGCTTATAAATTTTAATTGGTATAGAAATATTAGTGGAGATTAGGGATTAATTAACCATGATTAGATTATTAATTGGGGATTAAGACTAATTATGATTAATTAAGTTATTAGTGGGCCGAGTGGACCCCACCATGGCATGGCCAAATCTGGTTGGCCCATGCCTTGAGTGGGGCACGTGTCCAGCCCTTGGACACCATATATATATGGTAAATTGATGACTAAGGATTAAGGTTTTCATTCACAATTCATCTTCCAATTCTAGAGTTAGAGAGAGAGAGTATAAGCCATGGCAACTCATGGTCATGGCTGAGCAAAACTTAAGCTGTTAATTAAAAATTTATTTTCCAAGGTATTCCAACCATTTGGAAGGTCAATAGCAACGTGAACTAGTCATTGGAGCAGCAAGAATATTTATCATTTCAATCCACTAAATTTCAGCCACGTTAAGGAGTCAAGTTGTTAAGGTAAGATTTGATCCTTTTCTACATGTTTTAGAAGGGGTTTGGACTTGTTGTAATTTGGTAGATGTGAATTGGATATATGGAATTATGTATGTTGATGTTGAGATGTTGTTAGGCCGTGTAGGGGGCCGTTTTGATTAGAAATGGTGAATTAATTTTAATTAGCATTGTGGTTGTTGTTGTCATGGTCTATATGATGGGAATGAAGGAACTAAATGATTAAAGTTGAAGTTGAATTTGTTTTGTGGGCTGTTGTAAGGGCTTATTGTGATATTAATGTAGTTTTCTTGCATATGAATGAATGATGTTGTTGTCGTGTGTTTGCTGGTATAATTCACTACTTTAGATGAAAGGAGTGTATGAGATAACGTATAAGAAGCGTATGTGGTTTGCTTGGTGTATTCGTAGACGTTCGTGAGATTATCGGGCATCTTTTTATGTTGTGATTAGGGGCTGTTTTGGGCGTGTCGTTATTCTTGTTGAATTGGAAGATTAAGTATAGTTAAGATTATACATTGTGTTGTTATATTGGTTGGGCTGTTATAAGGTCGTTTCGATGAAAATGTTATGACTATGGATCATTAAGAATAGCTTGAATATGTCGTAGTCGTATGTGGATTATTATCGAATGTTGTAATATGTGGGCTGATTGGAATGTCATGAGGGCTGTTCAGGGTGTTCTCGAATATTGTCTTGGTTAGTCTCGATATAGTACTTGAACGTGTGGTTATTGATGTTGACTTGGCTATTATGTAGTTGGTTTGAATATAAGGGAAACGTCGTCTAATTTTCTAGAAAGGAGCTACTAACATTGGAATACGTTTTGAATCTCCCCGTAGCTTAACCATAGTTCTTGATGTCTTAATATAGGTTGAGACACTTCGGCAGCGTATACGTATTGTGTTACGGATAAGCGTTAAAGGTATGTAAAACTATCCCTTCTTTCTTTTGGCATGTCTTAGATATAAGTGACGTATGATATGAACTTTGGGGTAATTCTATTCATAAGCTTCGAGTGTGATTCATGATCCTTATTCACTTCTTGATGTTAGAACTCTTAAGGTAATTGAGAGCTATTGCCTCTTAAGTCTTCTATATGTTGGATAGTAGTCGGTATGTATAAGCTCCTATTCTTAGAGACTCTACAATGATTAATGTCCTTGACTTCCATAAGCTATTTCATGTTATCTTGATACGTGTCTATGAATCCTGAGGCTCTATTTGATATAGTCCATAGTGACATTCAAAGGATACTTAACATGACTATCGCCTTGATACTCAGATGTTAGTTCATTCTACTTATTCTATTGAGTCTCAGACGATGATTTAGTTTGCATATGGTAGCTCACTACTCGCTCGTGTGTATCTTTTGTTGTTACATCTTTCACCGAGTCCCGGGCCGGGTATGTATTCGTGCACAGTTTCACTGCATTGTTCACCGAGTCCCTCACTAGAGGGCCGGGTACGGTATATATATGATGATATGATGATATGATGACATGATGATGTGATGATGGCACCGAGTCCCATGATGGGCCGGGCATGATATACATGTATACGACTGATTCACCGAGTCCATAATGGGCCGGATATGGTATATGATATAGCTATGCATGATTTTATTTCATAAGGCACGTGTACAGTGATTTCTTGATTATCATACTTGTCTCTGGAATCTCTACTTCGCTTATGATCTTTCTTATTGTATTTCATGCTTTATATACTCGACATATCTCGTACGACCCCGCTCTTCGGGGGGCTGCGTTTCATGCTCGCAGGTACAGATACTCGCTTTGGTGATCTTCCAGCTTAGGATTTCTACTCAGCCGTCTTGGAGTGCTCCATTGTTCCGTAGCCTATATTTTTGGTACAGATCCTTTTGATGTATATATATATGTTTATCCAAGGGTACGGCGGGGCCCTGTCCCGTCATATTTCATTATCGATAATCTTAGAGGTCTGTAGATATATGTGTGGGTTGTATATAGATGTTGTTCAGTTGTGTTTATATGACTTATTTTGGGACGTTCCCGTACGTAGTGGCGGCCTTGTCGGCTTGCGTATATATATATTTTGGGATGTTGTATGTAGTGGCAGCCTTGTCGGCTTGCGTATATGTTTGGGGATGTTCCCGTACGTTGTGGCAGCCTTGTCGGCTCGTGTGTTATGATATCTTTTGATTGGTTGTGACTCCTCAGGAGACAGCTTACCTTGGTATATATATATATATATATGACAGTCCTGAGATGATGTTTTGGTTTTACAAGTTTCCATATTATATTTAGTTTCGGGTTGAGTATAGCTAACAGGTACGTATATGAGTGTCCAGCTCGGGCACTAGTCACGGCCTATGGGGTTGGGTCGTGACAGGTATGAATCTTCCTTTCTTTCTATGACCCCTCTACATATATGTATATATATCAGAAATGATGAGTCTACGTTGTAAAGAGCTCTCATGAGATAAAGTTAAGAGATATGTTATGAATATGATGATGAGCCCAAGTCTAGAGACCTACCTTATGATATTAGTCCTTTCCCTTTTAAGGTATGAATTTTATGGCATGATTTTCCCTCCTTCTCCATGAATTCCCTATATTCCGAAGAACTAAGAGCCTATGTTCATGAATAGTCATATGATATAAAGATAAGAGATACATTATGAACACGATAGTGATGACAATGAGTCTATGACTATAAGGAGCTACACATGTATAAAATAAAGAAGAGAGATAAGGCACGAGCATGATAATTGATGATGATGAGATACGTCTAAAGAGTCCTAAAATGAGATATGATGCCTATGAAGTCAAGGATTCTAAGTATGGTTCCATTGATGCTTTTCTTGTGTACACTCACCTTAAAATGTTAGTCCCTTCAAGGTGAGATATGATGATTATGATTACTCCGTAATGTAATCGGGGGTCCACGACCTCATGTCACCCCGACATATCCATAGTTGCCTCCAAGTTCTAATGTATGTGTTATGATGAATGCAAGATGATCATAAGGTTATGATAAGTTTATGTTAAGGTCATGATATGCCTATGTGACGTATGATAATGCTACAGATGATGTTGATTTCATTTATGTATATGTATGTATGATAGCATCGAGTCCCGGAAGGGCCGAGTACGGATAGCATCGAGTCCCGAAAGGGCTGAGTACGGATAGCATCGAGTCCCGGAAGGGCTGAGTACGGATAGCATCGAGTCCCGAAAACGCCGAGTATGGATAGCATCGAGTCCCGAAAGGGCCGAGTACGGATGATACCGAGCCGATATGGTCGGGTACGTGGTTGCACTGCATTGTAAATTATTGCATATATATAAGCATATGGATGTAACAAGTGTATTTTTAGCGGAATAAAGGGGTAAGTACGTATGGCGAATGTCCAAAAAGGTATTATGAGAAATGAACAGTTCTTTTATCTTATGCTCCTATTATGTATTATTATTGTTGATGCTTTACATACTCAGTACAATGTTTGTACTGACGTCCATTTTCTTTGGACGCTGTGTTCATGCCCACAGGTAGACAGGGAGGCGACCCAGACTCATAGGAGCTGCTAGCTGACTGAGCGCACTCCATTGTTCCGGAGGTGCCATTGATTTATTCTTTTGGTATATATATGTTTTGGGCATGACGGGGTCCTGTCCCGTCCATGTGTCTAGTACTCTAGTAGAGGCTCGTAGATACGTACGTGTGGGTAGTATGGTCTCACGATTTCTCACGTGTATATATGTACTATTTTGATAGCCGAATGGCTTATGTAAATAATGGTAATTATGTTTCAAGTGAAAATAGTTTTTCTATGACTATGAGCATAAGAAATATGAATGAACGCAGGATGAGTAATAGAATGAGTGGTGCTCGGTGGTTAGCTCCGGGTACCCGTCATGGCCCTAATCGGGTCGTGACAAAAGTGGTATTAGAGCAATTAGGTCCTAGGAAGTGTCTACGAGCCGTGTCTAGTAGAGTCTTGTTTATGGTGTGTTGCACGCCACACTAATAAACAGGAGGCTACAGGGCATTTAGGAAAAATGACCATTCTTCTTCTTACCAGATCGTGCGATAGAGCCATGTTATAAGATTTTCCCCTCCCTAATGGTATGTTTATGATTTCAGCAAAGTTGATGAGAGGAAAAGCTACTGCAGCCCAGAAGAACAAGGCAGTAATTGCGTAAAAGGTTGTAACGGGGGCCATCTACGGATATGGAGGAGAGTGAACCCCAAAATAAGGCCCTATCTCAGTTTTCCCATACCTCGCCCACTTTAGAAGATCAGAGGGGAGCCTCAATTCTAGCTCCCGCACCCCCAGTCCCTCCTCTAAATGCCTCGAGCCAAGAGATGAGACGTGCCATTCTTTTACTGACTCAATTAGTAGCCGCCCAAGCTCAGCGACAGGATGTGGGCTACGGTAACAGGGGTCGGAGAAAGAGAGTTAATTCTCCAGGGTTTGATCGAAAGTTTAGGGGCGCTCCGAGACAACAATTCTCCAGGCACCCGGTTCGCCGGACAACTAGCGTTTCTCCACAATTTCTTGGACCCGTGCTTGGTGGATCTACTAATTCTAGGCCGTCCCAGAATCTCAGAATTCCTAATTCTCGGAATAGGGGTGATTCGAGCCAGATGAGGTCACCTGTGCCACGGTGTAGTCAATACATGAAGTTACATTCTGGACCGTGCTGCTTAGGTTCAGATTTTGTTATGCCTGTGCTCGGCCAGGCCATTTTAGGCGCGATTGTCCATCGCTACGTGGTAAAGATAAGGTTCGGTCTACGGGAGTGGTGGCTGGCTCTTCATCATCAGTACGCCCTCCTAGGCGAAGGCCGCATATAGTAGCAGGTAGTGATAGAGATCAAAGAGAAATGCCCAGTCTGAGTGGATCCCAGCACCATACTTATGCACTAGCTGGGCGACAGGATCTTGAGTATCCCCCTGATATTGTTCCAGGTATATTTTCAGTAATCTCTTATGACATGCATGCGCCGATTGATTCGGGTCCTACGCTGTCATATATTACTCCCGATGTGATGATTGTGTTGAGGTGAAAAATCTGAGCCAACCCAACAAATTGAGATGACTATATTTGTTAACGACCTAGTGATAGCCGGAATCGTGATTTACAAGTAAGCTGATTGACAGTGTGTGAAAAAATAAATAAATAAATATACATATATATAGATATAATAATAACGTGTGTATGTATATATATATTGGAATTCTAGACCGAGTGTGCAGGCACAACTTATGAGACAAGCTCTATTATTTATATCCTTTAATGGTAAGTGATCTTATGTTGCTGAGTTACGTATTATGTGTGTCCCGATACATGTCCTATTAAGGCATGGGACGTGTTTTTATTGGGCTATGTGCAGGTTTGGGATGGTTATATTTACAAGAGAAACCCTGCCGAAATTTTCCCGAATTTAAAAGAAATTGCGGGAACCGTAGATTTAATTATCGTGAAGAGAAGAGAAGGCCAGAAATGAGTGATTGAGAACGGAGTGTATAAGGGAAATATATTCTAAAGGACAAAGCGGTACTGAGTTAAGAATAGGATTCCTTGTGCGAGGACTAAAAGATTGATTATAAAAAGGGAGGTAATAAGATAAATTGAGGAGGAAAGAATGTAAAGGAATAAGTACGGGTATAGAAGGAAGAGGAAATATATGCAGTACGCGTGCTTAAGAAATAGTCGTACTATGAGAAAAAGAAGACGCATCTCCTACAAATATCCTCCACTAAGATAGAACGAGTAAAGTGTATAAAAGAATACGTTGAAGAGAAAAATGTGGCCATGAATTACGAGGTTACCGTACGATGATAAAGAGATAAAGTAAGGCTATTAGCAACAACAAATACGACATGATTATGATTGGTTTCAGAATCAATGTGGAGTGCAACACAAGAGCAAAAAAGTATGAGGCAATAAGGGGTATTAGTGGCGCATGAGGCTTAGATCCTTGAAAACAAAAATGGTGGGTTTAAGGGAAAATGCATTTACGGTTGCTATAAATCGATTATAGGAAAGAAATAACTTGAGATGGGAAGAAAGGGGAAAAATGATGCTATAAGTGAACTCTGGGTATCGAAGAATGGGATGCGTGACATTACATGGATGGTATGGATAGCTAGACATACTACTATTGTGAGCATTCCCATGAAACAAAAGTTGTTAATTGGAGCGAATCTAGAGGTCGACTCATAACTACCAGATGAGCTAAGAGAAATACGTCCTTGTTCAGATTGCTATGTTGGTTGTATTACTTGATTACAAAACTGCAGGATGAGTATGTTAAGACTTCACACATGAATTATCATAGCTATAAATCATGGGAAACAGCATGAATAAGATGTAGTATAGTAAGGGAAATATGAATTCGAGATTTGAAGGTGAGGCAACGGATTTGAAAATGGTGCAGGCAAAACCCTTAAAGGGGGGAAGCGAGTAAAGAGAACACAAGTATAGAGATCGAAATGATAGACCCTGAGATGTGACAGATATAGACTCTAAAATAAAGAGTGAGAGTTACGTAGAAATAAGTCTGATAACTAGTAAATAAACAAACACAAATTGAGCAGGCATCTGAGACTGTACTGGAAATCATTCGCGAATACCTTGGACCACGTGACATTGAGAGCAAATAACTCAAGAGATAGTGTAAAGACAGCGATGCTACAATCAGAATAGAGGCAAAGACACTAACGATAGAGTCGTTGGTAATGATGTTGTGATTTATAAGTGACAATTAAGAAAAGGACCTAAGGTTTTCTATAGTAGAACATAAGATATGATAATCAAGGAAAAAAAAATATAAAGGAAGGGAGAGAGAATGACGAGATAAGTTACTACAGATAGACAAAAGAGTTTTGGCACGTATGACACCGAGCCTTGTCGTGGCCGAGTACGCGAAACCAACGAACCTTCAAGGTCGGGTATGCTATAGATATGAATATGGACACAAATATGTATACGGATATGGATATATGTATATGTATAGATGACTATGCACACGAATCACTCAAGAACGATTATGTAACTTGCAGGTATTTATACGTCGCTAATGAAACCAAGTGGGATAGATTTGCAAACCATGTAAGACTTCATATTATTATTGAGCAAGAAAAAGGATCGACAAGACTTAGAACTTCAAATGAAAGATTGGGTATTCTTAGAAGTGTCGCCAACTAAGAGCGTTATGAGATTTGGCAAAAAGGGAAGCTCAGTCCCCGATATGTGCGTAAAGTAGGCAAAGTGGGTTATGAATTAGATCTACCTCCTAATTTGGAGTCAGTTCACCCAGTTTTCCATGTCTCGATGTTTTGTAAATATGTTAGAGATCCTACTAGGATCGTGCCAGTAAATGATGTTCATGTAACAGAAAAGTTGACTTATGAAGAAGTGCCCATTGCCATATTAGACAGGCAAGTACAGAAACTTCGGAACAAGAAGTGGCCCCAGTTAAGGTTTTGTGGAGAAACAATAACCGAGAAGAAATGACATGGGAAGCGGAAGAAATCATGAAATCCAAATATGCGCACTTATTTCAGCCCCCGGAAGAGGGCCAATATGAGACATCAAGATCATAAGGTACGTATGTTTTCCTTTTTATGCATTTGGGTCGTGTGTGGCCAAATTCTATTGCTATTGTGTTCTGACCCTGTGAGGCAATGTTATTATGGGTTGTTGTGACCGGATGGTAGTGCCATATTATAGGGGAAACTCTGGCGAAATTTTCGTAGAATTCCCAAGTGCTTAACATTCGAGGACGAATGTTCTTAAGGGGGGAAGAATGTTACACCTCGAAATTTTTTCCGTTGATGCACAGTGAATAGGCGAACGAAGAGCACGAAGTATATGGTGTTTCGATAAGTAAGAAATAGCATTTGATGATTCTAAATAAGATTTCAAAAACATTTGAAGTAGGAGATGAAAGTTGTTAAGGAAAGTAAGGTATATGTCATGTGTCGGGCAAGATTTACGAGTAGTGAATTAATGATGACTTAATGAAGTTTTGAAGAAGAGTTATAATGCCCCTTAGATTATTAATGAGGTGATAAACAAGTGTTAAGGAGGTTCCATAAGGATTGGAGATCAAACGAAGTGACGAGAACAAGATCAGTGGACTGATGGATTATACGGCTCATTATACGGACCGTATAATGTTATACGAAGCCGTATAATGGACCGCAAAACAATCACAGTGAAGATCCCTCACTGGTGGGATTATACGATCAGTTATACGGATCGTATAAATTTATACGGACCGTATAATGGACCGTATAATGGTCACAGAGAAGAGACGATGAAGGGTCCATTTCACGGTCACTTATACGGACCGTATAAGTTTATACGGACCATATAAGTGTCCGTATATTCTCCCGACAGATCAGATTTTTGGGTTATTAAAAAGAGGACCAAGTTCATTATTTCATTTCCATTTTTCATTCCTTCTCTCTAGAACTCTCTAGAGCATTTCTCCCACACAAATTCAAGTGATATTAGTGATTATCTACATCAAACTAAGTGAATCAAGTGTAAGAAACCTATCAAAGTTCATCTAAGCCAAGAAATCCAAGTGAACGTGAAACTAGGGTTTTTCTCAAGTGAAGTGTTTGCACCCAAGGTTCATTCCTACACCATCTAAGGTAGATTTGATGATATTTCCTTTTTGTTTAAGGTATTTGAAAGTTGAAACCCTTGGATTATATAAGGAAATAGGAAATGGGTCATGAATGAGGGAATATTGTCACTTTTGAGTAAATGTTTGGAGTGAGTTATGATTCTTGATACATTATGATTATAATCATGTTATAAATGATATTGAGAACATGGAATAGACATTGTATAGGAATGAACGAAATTGTGTGATATGACCATGAATATGGATGAATTAAAGTGAATTGAGAAGTAAGGATAATGTAGTTGAATAAAGGCTATTGTGATGATGTTGTGAAAGTTATTGATGTTTGGGAGTTGATATATGATATGGAGGAAGTCGCATAAACAAAGGGAATGCTGCCCAATTTTCTCTAGCTTTAGTAAGCACGTTCTTATAATTGTTTAGCTAATGTCGATACGAACTCTCTTGAAGGTAAAGATGTGAGCATTAAAGGAGAACGATCAAGTGATAGAATAGCTAAAGGAAAAGGTATGTAAGGCTAGTCCTTTCTTTCTAAGGCATGACTCTATGGTATGAATCTTCCTTTCTTTCTATGACCCCTCTACATATATGTATATATATCGGAAATGATGAGTCTACGCTATAAAGAGCTCTCATGAGAAAAAGTTAAGAGATATGTTATGAATATGATTATGATGTTAGTCCTTTCCCTTTTAAGGTATGAATTTTATGGCATGATTTCCCCTCCTTCTCCATGAATTCCCTACATTCCGAAGAACTAAGAGCCTATGTTCATGAAGTCATATGATATAAAGATAAGAGATACATTATGAACACGATAGTGATGAAAATGAGTCTATGACTATAAGGAGCTACACATGTATAAAATAAAGAAGATAGATAAGGCACGAGCATGATAATTGATGATGATGAGATAAGTCTAAAGAGTCCTAAAGTGAGATATGATGCCCATGAAGTCAAGGATTCTAAGTATGGTTCCATTGATGCTTTTCTTGTGTACACTCACCTTAAAACGTTAGTCCCTTCAAGGTGAGATACGATGATTATGATTACTCCATAATATAATCGTCCACGACCTCATGTCACCCCGACACATCCATAGTTGCCTCCAAGTTCTAATATATGTGTTATGATGAATGCAAGATGATGATAAGGTTATGATAAGTTTATGTTAAGGTCATGATATGCCTATGCGACGTATGATAATGCTAAGGATGATGTTGATTTCATTTATGTATATGTATGTATGATAAAGCATGTAGTCCCTAAGGCCGAGTACGGATAGCATCGAGTCCCGGAAGGGCCGAGTATAGATAGCATCGAGTCCCGAAAGGGCCGAGTACGGATGATACCGAGCCGATATGGTCGGGTACGTGGTTGCACTGCATTGTAAATTATTGCATATATATAAGCATATGGATGTAACAAGTGTATTTTTAGCGGAATAAAAGGGTAAGTACGTATGGCGAATGTCCAAAAAGGTATTATGAGAAATGAATAGTTTTTTTATCTTATGCTCCTATTATGTATTATTATTGTTGATGCTTTACATACTCAGTACAATGTTTGTACTGACGTCCATTTTCTTTGGACGCTGTGTTCATGCCCACAGTAGACAGGGAGGCGACCTGCATCGTAGGAGGCACGACCGAGAGCACTCCATTGTTCCGGAGGTGCCATTGATTTATTCTTTTGGTATATATATGTTTTGGGCATGACGGGGTCTGTCCGTCCATATGTCTAGTACTCAGCAACGATGCTCGTAGATACGTACGTGTGGGTAGTATGGTCTCACGATTTCTCACGTGTATATATGTACTATTTTGATAGCAGAATGGCTTATGTAAATAATGGTAATTATGTTTCAAGTGAAAATAGTTTTTCTATGATTATGAGCATAAGAAATATGAATGAACGCAGGATGAGTAATAGAATGAGTGGTGCTCGGTAGTTTGCCCTAGGTACCCGTCATGGCCCTAATCGGGTCGTGACATCCACCAATTAGCCAGCCTGGGAGTTCATTTAATTGATTCAGGCAATGCCGGTGTTGTTTTTTCTAATCCATCTGTTTCATTCTTGGACATGGAGGTGAAAAGACGCCAATAGGAAGATCCTCAGTTGAGTCACTATCGAGATACACTCCCTTAGAAAGAGAAGTCACCATTTGAGGTTTCTGTAAATGGAATTCTCAGGTACCGAGGCAGGCTATGTGTTCCAGATGTTGCAGGACTATGTCGTCAGATTCTGGAAGAAGCCCATTACTCCCGTTATTCTATCCATCCAGGAGCGACGAAGATGTACCATGATTTTAAGTTAATGTATTGGTGGGAGGGAATGAAGAAAGATATGGCAGAATTTGTGGCTTAGTGTCCAAATTGCTAGCAAGTGAAAATTGAGCATAAAAAACCAAGAGGATTGTTGCAGGCCATGGAAATTCCAACCAGGAAATGGGAGATGATCAACATAGATTTTATTGTAGGTTTGCCTCGTTCTCGGCGTAAGTATGACTCTATATGGGTAATCATGGATGCATTTACGAAATCGGCCCATTTTCTTCCAAATAACTACATATTCAAGAGAAAGATTATGCAAGGCTGTATCTTAAAGAAATAGTGCGACTTCATGGTGTCCCAGTATCTATTAACACAGATAGAGGAGCACAATTTACGGCTAAATTCTGAAAAGGATTTGGGAACTCAAGTGAGACTTAGTACTACATTTCATCCACAGACTGATGGACAAGCTGAACACACTATTCAGACCTTGGAAGATATGTTGTGGGCATGTGTTTTGGTTTTCGGAGGCCATTGGGATGATCATTTGCCACTTATTGAATTTTCCTATAACAATAGTTACCATTCCAGCATCCAGATGGCTCCGTATAAAGATCTATATGGAAGGAAGTGTAGGTCCCCAATCGGATGGTTTGAAGTCGGAGAGGCACAATTGATAGGTCCAAAATTGGTTCAGCAAGCGATGGGAAAGATCAAGCTTATTAGAGACCGATTGTTGACAGCCCAAAGTTGCCAAAAATCTTATGCGGACAACCACCGATGAGACTTGGAATTCCAAATCAGTGACTGGGTGTTCTTAAAAGTGTCGCCAATAAAAGGCATAATGAGATTCGGCAAGAAGGGCAAGCTCAATCCCCGGTATATTGGGCCTTATAAGATTGTACGCAAGGTGGGCCAAGTGGCTTATGAACTAGATTTATCTCTAGAACTTGAATCGGTTCATCCATTTTTTCACGTGTCGATGCTCCGCAAGTGTGTGGGAGATCCTTCCAGAGTCGTGCCAGTAGGTGATGTCCAAATTACCGAAAAGTTAGCTTATAAGGAGGTACCTGTTGCTATATTGGATAGGCAAGTGCGAAAACTCAGAAACAAAGAGGTAGCCTCAGTTAAGGTCTTATGGAGAAACAATAATAAATAGGAAATAACTTGGGAAGCGGAAAAAGAGATGAAGTCCAGATATCCACAGTTATTTCCACCCCAGAAGAAATTCAAGATGAGACACTCTTGTCGTAAGGTACATAGTACTTTCTTTTAGTGCTTTTGGTTGTGTGTGGCCATGTTTTCTTGCTATTGTTATTGTGGCCCTGTGAGGCGATGTTATTTTAGAGTGTTATGAAAGGATGGTAGTGCCATATTACAGGGGAAACTCTGGCAAATTTTTTTGTAGAATCCCTAAGAACTCAACATTCGAGGATGAGTGTTCTTAAGAGGGGGGGAGGGGGGAGAATGTTACACCTCGAAATTTTGGGCTGTTGCACGGTAAATAGACTAACGCAAGTTAAGGTGTATATGGTGTCCCTATAAGTAAGAAGGGATACTTAACGATTCTAATTAAGATTTTAAAGACATTTGAGGAGAGAAAAGAAAGCTTATTGGAGAAAATTAAGGTAGAGAGTGTCTTACCCCATGTACAAATGTAGCAACAGGTGTTCCTGGTAATTTAAAGGATTTTAAGTTGAACGGATTGAATCAATGAAGTCTGAACTGAATCAGGAAATTTCCGCAGACACCAGTCACTGTCGACGGGCCATCGACATGTCGACGGACCGTCACTATATGCCGCCAACATGTTCCTGCTGACTGAGATCTACAGGCACAATTCGACGGATCAAGTCGATAGACCGTCAACAAGTCGATGGGACCGTCAACCCAACTGTTAACATGCTTCTGCAATCAGGGATTTACATGCGTAAGTTGACGAAGCAAGTCGACGGACTGTCGACACGTCGACCTGCTTCTCTGGAATCTTCCAGTTTCAGCTATAAATCGACGGTCCTTATCCATTATTTTCAGATTTCACTTTCTCTCTAAGTCTTGGAATCTCTAGAATATTACTCACACCATATTATCATATATCCAAGGGAAATCAAGGATTAAACACCAACAGTTAGCAAAATCAAATGTGTGGATGCTCACTAGGGTTTGTGGAGATCAACAAAATTCTTTTTTATTGAAGTGGGGTTTTTCTCCAAGTGAAGTATTGTCACCCAAAGTCCATTCCTACATCATCAAAGGTGAGTTTTATGTTCAATTCATGTTATTAAGAACATTGAGTGGTTGAAAGACTTGGATTATGGAAGGAAGAAGAATATGGAGTGCAAATATGGAAGTAGTGATATTCTTGAATAATGACTTGACTTGAATTATAGTTCTTGACATGTTATGAGTACAATCTTGGGGTGAATAATACAAATGATGATAAATGAGTGTTATATGAGGATGAATAGGTCACATGTGAAGAATAAATATTATAGGTATGGTTATGGATGATTTTGAAGGTGGATTTGAGAAGTAAACAATATTTAACTTAAAGAATCTATTGATTATGATATTATGGGTGTTCCTATTGATGTTTGGGAGTTGTCTTATTTTATGGAGAAAGTTGTCGAAACAAAGGAAATGTCGCCAAATCTTCATTAGCTCTTAGTTGTTTTAGCTTAAGCTTAAGCATATTTCCGGTTTTCTAATCTTAATACAAATTCTCTTGAAGGTAGAAGCGCCCGCTTGAAAGGCAAATAATTAGACGATAAAGTTGAGGAGACGTAAAGGTATGTAAGGCTAGTCCCCCTTCTTTCAAAGGCATGAATTCTGTACTATAATTTCTTTTCTATATTCTCATGACCTTCTTACATCCCTAAAGATGGAAGTTAAAGATCCTTAAGAGCTCCTTATGAGATAGAGATGAGATATATTCTATGATAATAATGATGATAATGATGCTTTCATGAGCCTGATAATCCTATGTTTATGATTTCATTGATATTATTCCTTGTTGTTGCCTCACCTCATGATACTAGTTCTTTCAAAGTGAGGCATAGCGATGATGATTGTTCCATAACATAATCGAAGGTTCCCGACCTTACGTCACTCCGATAGAGTTACATTTTTTTCTTAGGCTCTTATGCATACTTCATGTTAAGTATATGATGATGATTACACCGTGCCTAGATGGTCGGGCAAAGACCGCTAAGGCGGGTGGCTTACTACACCGTGTCTATATGGCACGGGCAGCACCACTAGTAGGCGGCGTGAGATGGTTACCCCGGACGCGGGCTAATGATGTTATTGATTCAGGCAGCTTATGAATGTTTGTGCGATATGTTTTAAAGGTAAAAGTGAGCATGCATGTTTCCGCCTCAAGAGGCAAGCAGTTACAGTTATCTTTTCTTCTTATGCTTTCTATATTTCCTTATTATGTTACCATATATGCCTTACATACTCAGTACATTGTTCGTACTGATGCCCTTTCTTTTTATGGACGCTGTGTTAATGCCCACAGGTAGACAGGGAGACGGTACAGACGCTTAGGAGCTTACTCAGCAGATTACAGGAGCACCCCACTACTCCAGAGGTGCATCCTATTGGTATAATTCTTTTGCGCATAGATATGGGGCATGGCGGGTGTTATATCCCGTACTTTGTATGTTGGAATATTCTAAGTTGGTTGCGACGAGTTATGGACAAGGCTATTTTTCCGACTTTGTTTTAAGGCATAAGTTGCTTATGATTTTATTGGTATGGAATATTAAGGAATTTGGGGTTAAAAGTGAATTATGGAAAGTTGAACATTTCATGAAAATTTGGGGCTAGAAGTTGAAATTAGTTTTTTCATGAAATTAATGGCCATATGGCCGTGTGGCACATGTGGGCCATGGGCCACATGTGCTAATTATATATGTAGTAAAAGATGACAATTAAGTCATCTTCATCATTTTTCATCCCTTAGAAATTTCAAGAACCTTGGAGAAAAGAAAAAAAGGCCATTCGGCCATGCCTAAACCGAGAGGGAGCAAGGAAATATTGATCAAGGAAAATTATTTTCTTCTAGCTTTTCTACTAATTGGAAGGTCCTCTACAACATGGAGTGGTTGTTGAAGCAAGCGAAGCGTTCGTTCTTGCAATTCCCAACTTTGGCCGAGGGAGGAACTAGGTGGAAGATGTGAGGTTCAATCTTTATTTTCATATGTTATGCATGGTTTGCGTAGGTTGTGGAGTGTAGAAATGAATGAAATTCACGAAAGCATGGTGTGTTGTGTGTGGCCGTGTGTATGTAGGGTGGTGTAGGAGAGAAGAACCAATTTTATTTAGTGTAATTTGGTTGTTGTGTTGTGGATTATGTGATGAAAATGAAATTATTAGATGATACAAGTTGAAGTTGGGACCGTTGTGAGTTAATGTAGAAGTTAGTATATTGGTAATATAGTTTCTTGCATTTATATGAATGATATTGTAAAATGTGGTTGTCGATATAGTATGTAGATTTTGAAGAAAGAAATGTGTTGTTGTGGTTCCTATGGAAGTTGAAAGATTTCGGGTGGCTTGGTATGTTGGTTGGGTTGTTTCGATCATTGTGCGGATTGTTTGAAATATTCTTGAATCTTGATTGAATGATCTAGGATTAGTACTTGAACTTGTGAGCGTTGATGTTAGCTTGAAAGTATGTGGTTGAATTGCATGTAATGGAATGTCGTCGAATTATGTAGCAAGGAGTTACTGATGTTATAATGCGTTTCGAATTGATTAGTGATGTTGTTAATATGGTTGTTGGTATTGTTGTTGAATATTTGGCCGAGTTGAATTCTCGAGGTTGTGGAATTTACAGGGGAAATGCTGCCCAAATTTCTGTAGATAAAGTGCTAGTTTGGAATTGGATTACTAAGTGCTCATGACTAATGTTTGGTGTCCAACGACGATATTGTAGATTTTGAGAAGCCGAGACTTAAGTTTGGAATAGCTTAGAAAGCGGACGAGGTATGTAAAGCTTACTCCTCCTTTCTTTGGCATGTCTTAGACGTAAGTAAGATATGACATGATATGTGCCTCGGAGTAATTCCATTCTTAAGTCCCAAGCATGTTTATGATTCTCATATTGCTTCTTGATGTTGACATTCTTAATATGGTCGGACTATGGTCCTTAAGTCCTATGTACGATTGAATTTCAAACGTTGCATACAAGTTTTGTTCTTAAAAGATCCTATGTCTAAAAATGTCCGTAACTTTCATAGACAGAACCGGATTGCGTTGATAAGCTCGTAAATGATTCTATAACGTATGATGTCCCTAACTTTCATGTGTGGTATCGAATGCTATGAAATGCTCGTTAAGTGGTCTATAATGAATAACGCCGTAACTTTCGTAGGCGGGTTCGGATTGGCTTGATATATGACTATGATCCCTACGGTTCTTTAATATGTTTATGATGTTTGATATGTATCCGAGTGATGTCCGAAAGATATTTGATATGATGATTTGTCTCCTTATCTGCTGAGTCCGTAATGATGAGTTGTATGCATATAGTTTCTCACTACTCTGCTCGTGCGTATGATTATTACCTCTTTCACTGAGTCCCGGCCGTGACATGTTTTCGTGCGCAAAATTTACTATATTACTCACCGAGACTCTCGATAGAGGGCCGGGACACGCTATGTGTATGATGACATGATGATGACATGACTTTATTTACCGAGTCCCTCATTAGAGGGCCGGGACACGCTATCCACCGAATCCCTCATTAGAGGGCCGGGACACGCTATTCACCGAGTCCCTCAATAGAGGGCCGGGACACGCTATATGTATATATATGATGGTGACATGATCTTACTTACCGAGTCCCTCACTAGAGGGCGGGACACGCTATATGTACATGTATATGATGATTTTTACCGAGTCCCTCACTAGAGGGCCGGGACACGCTATGTATATGCATATGTATATGATGATTATTTACTAATGTCTCTAAGTCCCATGATGAATCGGATATGATATGAATATGCACGAATTATGTTTCAAAGGTGGTAAGTCTTGTGATTTCTGGTTTCTGTACTACTTTTCTGTACTCCGTACTTCAGTATGGTCCTGTTTACTGTGTTTCATGCTTTACATGCTGAGTACATATTCCGTACTGACCCCTTTCTTCGGGGCTGCGTTTCATGCCGCGCAGTACCCGCGCATGAGTAGAGGATGTTAACGAAGATGTTCCATGGATTGGCGAGCTCCATTTCCTCCGGTGAGTGCCGCCGATCGAGTATTTACGTCGGGGCATCATGTTCTATGTTAGAGACTTTATGCATGCAGAGTCATGTGTATGATATGCCAACTTTGTAAGAGGCTTTGTAAGCCGTTGTGTCATTATGTGTTATGTTACAGATCTGTTATGATTACAAATTTTATTTGCTTTGAAAAGAACAAGAAGCATGTTTCTTTGAAAGACTTATATTATGCATTCATGTTATGATTTAAGGGCCCAAAAGATGATTACGAGTATTACGAGAGTCAGCGGGTTCGCTCGGCCCTAAGTAAGGGTGGGGTGCCCATCACACCCTATCGAAATTAGGGGTGTGACTAATTGGTATCGTAGCGTTCGTCCTAGGGGTTATCTCGCAAAGTCGTGTCCAGTAGAGTCCTGTTTATGGTGTGAAGCGCGCCACATTTATAAACAGGAGGCTACGGGGCATCTAGGGTGGTTACTTTTCTTTCACATCTTAGATCGTGCCATAGAGCCAAGTCATAGGAAACGGGATTCCTTACCCTGATTTTTGATTGCAGCAGAAGAATGACATCGACAGAAGAAAGCGATTGACGATATTGGAAGTTACCAAGCACGCAGGTAAGCAAAGGTATGAAAGATATATGTCGGGTAAGGTGTTGAAGTACGATCGAAATACAAGTTGAAGATTAAAAGGGAAAGTAAACAAGAGAGAGTGTAATGCTTGAAAAGGGTTGGGCATACGAGGTATGTTCATCATTTTTGTACTGTTGATGATATTGGGAGCCCTGTGTGGCTGCGATATGATACGATATACACATATATATGTTGGCCCTGTGAGGCATTGTTGGTATTTCCTGCGTACAGGTTTTGAGATAGTAATAATTACAGAGGAAACTCTGCCGAAATTTTCCTAGAAATAAAGGGAGGATGGGATAGAGGTTTGTAATATGTCTTGAAGGGCTGTGCTAATAGTAATGATAAGATTTGACTAAGTTGCAAGTACGGCTGACCTTGAGAAATAAGTTAACTGTTGAATCGATGGCAATAATAATTAGAAGATCAATATTGATGTGGTAAAAAGAAATTGGAAAGGGCTTGTGATACTAAGAGACGATTTAGGAAAGGCCAGTAAATCTTGATAGGGAGTTATATTAAGGTACCCACTGAATTAATAAGCAGGGATGAATTATGATGAGCTTATAATTAAAGGAAGTAATAGTATAATTAAGACAAGAGTACAGAGGAAAAGAATTGTGACGGATATGAATGTGTTGATAAGATAGTTTGTGTAATATTAAAGATAAAGTTGATCAGAAAGGGTAAAGGGTTAAGAAGTGCTACATCATAGGATTGATTACGAATAAGGTATAATGTGGATATAATAAGGATTGTTGTGAAAATAAGTAAAGCCTAGTGGGAAAGCGGCTAAAGCTATAACGTAACCTATGTAGCTAGAATATAAGGGCAAGCGTGAAACGGAAAAGCGAGCTATAGAACGAATGAGGAAGGCCTATCAAGTTCTGTAGGGAAAGTTTGGAATGAGGGTTAGATAATAACGGAAATGATACCGAGTGTAAGAAGAGAAAGGGTAATTGGGAGAAGGAAATAAGAAGGGAGCGAGATAACAGTGTAGTAATAGACCGTGACATGTATAGCCAAGGATACGAGTACTATAAGTGACGGGACTGTGAAAGACTCGGTTATAGAAAGGATGAGGAACGAGATAGAATGAGAACATTCCGGGATCTGTTAAGACTTCGACTTATTCCAGATTATGTGATAAAGGTCATACGGCGAAGTGGACGCGATCCTATTAGCACTAAAGTGTCATATTTCATCAGAGTTCCAAAGTTCAGCGTGCTGGAGTGAGAGCAATTTCAAGATGGGTGACCCCCTGGGAAGTATTCTGAAAATCTTGTAAATTCGGATGTAAGAAGCAAATGAGAAGTTGGATTAATCTAAGGAAAAATTAGAGTCGCGGAGCGGGCGAAACCTCGAGGTCACGTAGACGAGGCGGATTAGGCACCGGTAAAGAGAGAGAGGTGCGCACGTTCGGGGTTGGGGTGAGTTGGAATAGCGTTTGGAAATATTTTGTAAGTGAGATGATAGTAAGTATATGTGTACGTATGCCTATGACATTCTGTACATGGCTACACCAGCGGATATGTATATTTCGGCAACCAACTTGGCGGTATATAGAAAGCAATAACCGGACAGGGTAAAGAAGTTCAAGTGAGAAGAAAAGAAAAAGGCACGAATGTCACAAGACAAGCTGATGTTGTTGGTGTTATAGGTTAAGTTTGGAAAGTGTCAACACAATGATATTTGGGAAAGAAAGAAAGTGAGTAAATGAAAGGCAAGAAGATCAAAATGTCGGAATAAAAGTGCCGCATAAGTGAGACTGGAAATACGGAAATAGGGCAAAATATAATCGGGTGATAGTATAAGTACGCCCCTAAAGGGGGGAAGCGAGTGCGAGAGATGCGAGTGTAAGATGGAGACAATCGACACTACAATATCTTGAATACGGATGCTTGGGCTACAAGTAAGATTCCTTGTTGAGACAAGTCAGAAAAGGCCTAAGCCAGGAATAAAGGGGTAGAAGTTAGGATGGTAATTGAGCTAATGCTAAGAATGAGACTAGGTGAGTACTTGACAAGAAGAATAAAGACCTAGTAATGATAAGGCAGTTATGATATGTTGGGCACACTACAGAAAGATGTAACGATGGTTTAAGCCAACTACTAAAGTAGAACTAGTACTAAGGACAAACCGGACATGGCTACGGTTGAACTAAAGATCTACTCCGAAACTGGTTGTAAGAGAAGAGAGACGAAGGCAAAGGAAAACATAAGGATTAGCGAAGCCACGTTAAGGTATTTTCGGGCTAATATGAACACCTTCGCATATACTTGTAAAGATCGCAACATAATGTGCAACCGGAAAGTTGAGAGCAAGATCCGAGCAGAGGGACAATAGAAGAGTTTGAATTGAAGATAAAGAAATGACACGAGATGATGTGCCTAGAATGTTACGAGTTGAGTAAAGGGGGATTATAAGACGATTTAGGCAAGGTGTAATGAGATTCGACAAGAAGAAGAAGTTTAACCCGAGATATATTGGGCTTTATTACATTGTACGTAAGGCAAGAGGGTTGCGTGCTAAGGACGTAGCGTTTGTTAAGGTACCGTGGCGGAATAATAACAGAAAGGAGGTGACTTGCGAAGCTGAGGAAGAGATGAAGGAGAAATGTAATTGGTAGATGAGATTGCAGGCTATGGTAATAAAGGAAACCCCCGAGATCCTTAAGACCCTATACGACTAGTTGAACATTCGAGGACGAATGTTCTAAAGGGGGGAAGGATGTTATATCCCGTACTTTGTACGTTGGAATATTCTAAGTTGGTTGCGACGAGTTATGGACAAGGCTATTTGTCCGACTTTGTTTTAAGGCATAAGTTTCTTATGATTTTATTGGTATGGAATATTAAGGAATTTGGGGTTAAAAGTGAATTATGGAAAGTTGAACATTTCATGAAAATTTGGGGCTAGAAGTTGAAATTAGTTTTTTCATGAAATTAATGGCCATATGGCCGTATATATATGTGGGCCATGGGCCACATGTGCTAATTATATATGCAGTAAAAGATGACAATTAAGTCATCTTCATCATTTTTCATCCCTTAGAAATTTCAAAAACCTTGGAGAAGAGAAAAAAAAGGCCATTCGGCCATGCCTAAACCGAGAGGGAGCAAGGAAATATTGACCAAGGAAAATTATTTTCTTCTAGCTTTTCTACTAATTGGAAGGTCCTCTACAACATGGAGTGGTTGTTGAAGCAAGCGGAGCGTTCGTTCTTGCAATTCCCAACTTTGGCCGAGGGAGGAACTAGGTGGAAGAGGTGAGGTTTAATCTTTATTTTCATATGTTATGCATGGTTTGCGTAAGTTGTGGAGTGTGGAAATGAATGAAATTCACGAAAGCATGGTGTGTTGTGTGTGGCCGTGTGTATGTAGGGTGGTGTAGGAGAGAAGAACCAATTTTATTTAGTGTAATTTGGTTGTTGTGTTGTGGATTATGTGATGAAAATGAAAGTATTAGATGATACAAGTTGAAGTTGGGACCGTTGTGAGTTAATGTAGAAGTTAGTATATTGGTAATATAGTTTCTTGCATTTATATGAATGATATTGTAAAATGTGGTTGTCGATATAGTATGTAGATTTTGAAGAAAGAAATGTGTTGTTGTGGTTCCTATGGAAGTTGAAAGATTTCGGGTGGCTTGCTATGTTGGTTGGGTTGTTTCGATCATTGTGCGGATTGTTTGAAATATTCTTGAATCTTGATTGAATGATCTAGGATTAGTACTTGAACTTGTGAGCGTTGATGCTAGCTTGAAAATATGTGGTTGAATTGCATGTAATGGAATGTCGTCGAATTATGTAGCAAGGAGTTACTAATGTTATAATGCGTTTCAAATTGATTAGTGATGTTGTTAATATGGTAGTTCGTATTGTTGTTGAATATTTGGCCGAGTTGAATTCTCGGGGTTGTGGAATTTACAGGGGAAATGCTGCCCAAATTTCTGTAGATAAAGTGCTAGTTTGGAATTGGATTACTAAGTGCTCATGACTAATGTTTGGTGTCCAACGACGATATTGTAGATTTTGAGAAGCCGAGACTTAAGTTTGGAATAGCTTAGAAAGCGGACGAGGTATGTAGAGCTTACTCCTCTTTTCTTTTGGCATGTCTTAGACGTAAGTAAGATATGACATGATATGTGCCTCGGGGTAATTCCATTCTTAAGTCCCAAGCATGTTTATGATTCTCATATTGCTTCTTGATGTTGACATTCTTAATATGGTTGGACTATGGTCCTTAAGTCTTATGTACGATTGAATTTCAAATGTTGCATACAAGTTTTGTTCTTAAAAGATCCTATGTCTAAAAATGTCCGTAACTTTCATAGACAGAACCGGATTGCGTTGATAAGCTCGTAAATGATTCTATAACGTATGATGTCCCTAACTTTCATGTGTGGTCTCGGATTGCTACGAAATGCTCGTTAAGTGGTCTATAATGAATAACGCCGTAACTTTCGTAGGCGGGTTCGGATTGGCTTGATATATGACTATGATCCCTACGGTTCTTTAATATGTTTATGATGTTTGATATGTATCCGAGTGATGTCCGAAAGATATTTGATATGACGATTTGTCTCCTTATCTGCTGAGTCTGTAATGATGAGTTGTATGCATATGGTTTCTCACTACTCTGCTCGTGCGTATGATTATTACCTCTTTCACTGAGTCTCGGGCCAGGACATGTTTTCGTGCGCAGCTCTACTATATTATTCACCGAGTCCCTCGATAGAGGGCCGGGATACGCTATGTGCATGATGACATGATGATGACATGACTTTATTTACCGAGTCCCTCATTAGAGGTCGGGACACGTATCCACCGAGTCCTCGCTAGAGGGCGGGACACGCTATCCACCGAGTCCCCTAGAGGGCGGGACACGCTATTCACCGAGTCCCTCAGTAGAGAGCCGGGACACGCTATATGTATATATATGATGGTGACATGATCTTACTTACCGAGTCCCTCACTAGAGGGCCGGGACAATCTATATGTACATGTATATGATGATTTTGCTTACCGAGTCCCTCACTAGAGGGCCGGGACACGCTATGTATATGCATATGTATATGATGATTATTTACTCATGTCTCTAAGTCCCATGATGAATCGGATATGATATGAATATGCACGAATTTTGTTTCAAAGGTAAGTGTCACACCCTAATCTTAATCAGGGTGTGATGGGCACCCGACCCCGTATTCGGAGCCGAGCGAACCCGCTGACTCTTCTTTCTCACACATTCTCTTTGGATTCTTAAGTCAACCGAAAGTAAAATGCATAGTAAAAATTTTCAAAATCTTTTCGTCGTTTCGTAAATAAAACACAGTCTGTAAACATAAGGGCTCTATAACCTGAGGTTTAATAAAAAATACATCAACTAGTGGAACCCTTTTTTTAAAAGGCGACACTCTAGACCCACGACTACGTACGCAAAGTCTCTAACTCGAACAAGACATTATAGCATAGGACTCTTGACCGGAACTCTCCGGGGCAAATGGAGATGCCACTCCGCCGGAACATCTTCTATAATGGCTTCGATCATCCGGGTGTACCGCGCGCATGAAACGCAGCCCCCGAAGAAGAGGGGTCAGTACGAACAATGTACTGAGTATGTAAGGCATGAATAGTAACATAATAGGAGAGACAGCGATGAGTAGCAACATAGTAAAAACTGTACTCGTGAGTAATAACAGGATGGTACTGTAGAACATATCATGTACTGTAAAAGTAGTCTGTACATCAGAGTGCCTCTTAAGGCGTAGTCATGCACGCTTACTGTTACCTTTACATGCATCCATAGTCTGTCTGAATCACATAACATCATTAGCCCGCGTCCGGGTAAATATCTCTTGCAGCGCCACTAGTGGGGGTCGTGCCCGGCCAAGTAGGCCAGTGTAATTATATGCCGCCCACTACGCTTACCGCAGTGGTGGTCGTGCCCGGCTCTCTAGGCCAGTGTAGTCACGTGCTGCCCACTACGCTTTCCGTAGTGGTGGTCATGCCCGGCTCTAGGCCAGTGTACATTCATCATAAGCATGCATTGGAGCCCAATCAAAAGCTATCACTTTATCGGAGTGACGTAAGGTCGGAGACCTCCGATTACATTATGGAATAATCAGGATCGGCATGTCTCACCTTGAAGGAACAATTATAAGGCGAGACGATCAACCAAAGCTAACATTGCGGGAAAACATAAAACAGGATCATAACCTATCATTTCATATACTTTGAAACCTTTAAAATAGTCATTATCCAAAAATAGCTTAACATTTCATATCGTCATACTCATGGTAAGAACATATCCTTGACATATTCGTTCTAGTCATTTCCTCATATCTAGCATCATCATAGTCATCATAAAATCATAGTCGTTGTTTTGGGCATAAAACTTTCGAAAATCGTAAAACTTGGATTTTGGAGAAAAATGGATATTTTGGAGAACATTCATAAACTTTTAGGAAGGAAAATCATGCGTTGAAATCATAACTTCTAACTTTTGAAAATAAGGACGTTATGGGAGCATTTATAAAATCGCAACGTATGATTCATGCCATAGAAAGAAAAGGGACGAGCCTTAACATACCTGCGCTGCGCCTTACTAGCTACGCTTATCCATCCAAACTTGATAGTCTACATGCAAGAGAATTCATCCATTCATTAGTTTCATTATCATATACTTGCCTTAACCTTTCAAACGCATTCACTTATATTCTGCCGGAATTTCGGCAGCACCTCCCCTGTAAATATACCAACCCCGAGAATGTGGCTCGGCCCCAAATCAACAACAACAAACCCGAGAATTCAACTCGGCCAAACCAACCATAATACTATCAATATCCAATTCAATTCTATTCAATTCAATTTAATTCACATAATGTTCCAACAACTTAATCTACATACTACTTCATCCGAAACCTTCAACTTCAATCACAACCATACATTTCATTGTCACTCATATATGTTAACTTCAACAACACCCTCCGTTTCACACTACATAATCCATAACAACAACAACTAAAATGTCAAATTACATCAATTTACATTAACTTACCAAAACATCTATTATTCAACCATAACCACTTCTTACATGTTTTCATGCACCTTCATCCATCCTTTTACATTACAACAACAACATAACAATCAAAATGCCAAATAGAATTGATTCATTTTCTCCTACACCAAACAAAGACCACACGGCCACTACACTTTATACATACTTCCATGAATTTTTCATTCATTTCTTGGCATTTCAATAACAACCAACATGCTACATATACTACATGCATATTTTCTTGAATTCTCATCTTTTCATACATTACGACAACAAACAACATTCTACATAGAATCAATCCATTCCTTCCATGCAACACAACACATCACCACGACCAATCCATGCAACACGATACACGGCTACAACTAACATCCACAACTCAACAATCAAATTACTAAATGATATTAATTCATCACTTCACTCCAACACAACACATATATTCGGCCAACATGCAACACACATATTTTCATATATTTCATCCATTTCTTCAACCTACACATACACCAAACATTCAGAACACTTAAAAGAAAATTGGTTCCTACCTTTTCCATTCAACTTCTCTCTTGATTAAAGTTTGTATATGACATCAAAGAACCTTCTTCTTGATTCAACACTCACTCCATGTTGTAGAGGACCTTCCATTAGGTAGAATAACTAGGAGAAAATATTTTTCTCTTGCTCCTCCTTCTTGGTCCATGTTCGGCCTCCATGGCCGAACACCCCTCTTCTCTCCTTTTTTTTTTTCTTTCTTTGCTCTCTCTTTTTTCTTCCACTCTCTTAAATTAAAAAGATGACCACACATATATATATATAACTCTCCAATCATGTGAGGGGCACATGCCTCCCCTCCACCCCTTTGTTTTCTAGATTGTTCTTTCATTTTCTTGAAATTCCTCTTAACTAGTCAAAGAAGACTAATGTCTTCTTATACAAGCTTTGTCCATGAAATTTTTATAATTACAATTAGCCCCCCATTTAATTCAAATGTGAGCACATTCTACCCATGCCACACGGCCATCTTTAAAATTTAAAGAATTTTCTTGAATACTTATGAAATGACCATTTTGCCCCTAGCCTTCCACATTATTACCATGGACCCTTGTGCGAATTTCCCTTTTCGCCCTTAACCTTTCTCGGTATTTCCATACTAATATTATTCATAAATATTATTCATAACCAACTTGTACATTAGAATAATTTTGGAGAGTGGTCTCGCCCTTAACTTTTCACGACGACTTTGAAATTTTCAAACATACAAGATACGGGCTTTAACAGTAAGTCTGGTGATTTCTGGTTTCTGTACTACTTTTTTGTACTCCGTACTTCAGTATGGTCCTGTTTACTGCGTTTCATGCTTTACATGCTCAGTACATATTCGTCTTCGACCCCCTTTCTTCGGGGGCTGCGTTTCATGCCGCGCAGGTACCCACAGATGAGTAGAGGATGTTAGCAGAAGATGTTCCAGATGGATTGGCGAGCTCCATTTCCTCCGGAGTGCTGCCGAGTCAGAGTATTTACGTCGGGGCATCATGTTCTATGTTAGAGACTTTGCAGACAGAGTCATGTGTATGATATGCCAACTTTGTAAGCGGCTCTGTAAGCCGTTGTGTCATTATGTGTTATGTTACAGATCTGTTATGATTACAAATTTTATTTGCTTTGAAAAGAACTAGAAGCATGTTTCTTTGAAAGACTTATATTATGCATTCATGTTATGATTTAAGGGCCCAGTATGATTACGAGTATTACGAGAGTCAGCGGGTTCCCTCGGCCCTAAGTAAGGGTCGGGTGCCCATCATGCCCTATCGAAAATTAGGGTGTGACAGCGGGGTCCTGTCCCGTCACTATGATTCCAGTATTCCAGTTAGAGGCTCGTAGATGCATACGTGTGGGTTGTAGATGTTATGTGACCCCTTCATTGTAGATTTTGTACAACATTTTTGTAGCCTTATGTGCCTATACTTATGTATGTTTTGGGAAATTTTTGGAGATTGTTTCATGATAAGTTTGGGTTGAGTATGATAGTCAGCATGATAAACGGTGCTCGGTAGTCAATTCCGAGTACCCGCCATGGCCCCTAGTTGGGTCGTGACACCATATACTGAAATACGGTCCATATTCTGGGGCGTAAATCCCAGTCTAAAAACTAAACAGAAATTTTCAATTTCCATATTCTCTATCTGGTTTTCAAAGTCTAGAATCTTGGTCAAAGTTTAAGTTAAAGGTCCGGGGTGTTACACAACTGAGGCAGTAGAGTTCCGAGCTGATGAGCACAGTGCCTAGGGCGCCCAGGTATCCCTTACCCTTATTGTACTTACATTATATGCATTGGGCACATTGTATGATTTTCAGTTGGGGGTAGGGATTACTTGATTTTGTTGTTAGTGTAAATATGTGTTTAGGAACCCCCTCAGTTTTTCTTTGCCAGAGTTGTTTTCCTGAAGGGTTTTATTTTGTTGAAACTGGAATGTGTAGGATGTTGCTTGGATAAAATAGAGTAGTTTTGACTTATTTGGTTGTGTTCTGAAACTGATGGCATGTTTTGTGATTTTGTTAGAAATTATGGACCCCTCGAAAAAAAAAATTGAAAGATGCATAGTTAGAAACAGCTATTGATTGACACGATGGAGTCTTTGTATGACATTTTAATTATTGGTGTATTGGGTGTGATGAATGATTGCTTAGGAGGTCACAGTTGTAAAAATAATTGTCTTATGTGCGGGTGAGTTGTTAGTTGTGTTCAGTCTATACATGTGTAATCTAGAACTTGCCTGGTTAGTCATGTTTGAATTCAACAGTTGGTTTGGCTATGAGATGATCTTAGGCTCTCTAAGTATAAATAGTCACTTCGCCTAAATAAGCCTGACCATATGATGTAAATATCCCTAGTTTTTCCTTTTTGAGCCTTTGACCTATTTCTTGGCTAGCCGTTAACAAACCCGTGCCCTTTGTGAAAGTATTCTAGCTTCGAACCTATTCCCTCATTGATACTACGAGATAAAAGATGATAAAAGCCTAAGTTGGGGGTGGGATAAGTGTGGAGTTGAGGTTAAGAACCTATGTTGGGGGTGGCGTATGTTGTGTTAGTTGGAACTCAATGTGGTGGCTATACATATCTTAAAATTTTTTTAGAAAATTGTAACACAAAAATAAGTTTAAAATGGATTAGAATTAAACCACATCGAGGTCAAAGAGTTGAAAAAAAAAACAAAGGGAGAAAAGAAGAGGTGAATAAAGGTGAAGAAAGAAATGTAGTGTTCAAGGAGGGTGAGTCACTAATACCCAAAAAATATCCTACCCATCCCTAAGCTGTTACACCTCGAAAAATTTCATGTCATCGTATGGAAGATAGACTAACGTAGGGCGAGAAGTATATGATGTTTCTACAAGTAAGAAAGGTTACTTAACGGTTCTAATTATGATTCCAAAGACGTTTGAGGCAAGAGAAGAAAGTTCGTTGAAGAATGTCAAGTATAAGTCGTGTTTTGAAAGGGGTTTGCAAGTACCGAGCTAATGTTGATCTAATGATGTCTTGAGGAAACGTTATAATGCTCCTTAAGTTGTTAATGAAGTGATAAACAAGTGCTAAGAAGGTTCCACAAGTATTGGAGATCAAACGAAACGACGAAAACAATTTCAGAAAAATAGAGTTATGCGACCACTAATACGGTTCGTATAACTTTATACGGTCCGTATAAGGGTCCTTATAACTTTATACGGTCCGTATAAGGGTCGGTATAACCCAACAGAAGAAAGGATTTCCCTGATGGTGAAATACGGTCACTTATACGGACCGTATAATAGTATGCGGACCGTATAAGGGTCCGTATAAGTCCCGTCGGGCTGAATAATTTTCAAGTATAAATACATGTTCCCACTTCTAATTTTTCATTCTTCACACTTCTCCACTTCTCTCAAGACCTCTAGAAGGTTCTACATATTTCATTAACATAAATCCAAGGCAATTCAAGGATTAATATCATCAATTCAAGGAAATCAAGTGCAACGGAGTTCTCTAGGGTTGCTAGAAGTCAAGAATCTCTTTGAAGTTGAAGTTAGGGTTTTCTTCAAGTGAAGCATTTCTATCCAAAACCCATTCCTACACAATCAAAGGTGAGTTTTATGATCATTTCATGTTATTTAGAATATTGAAGAGTTGAAAGACATAGATTATGGAAGAAGGTAGAATATGGAGCTCAAATGTGAAATAATGGTGTTCTTGAATAATAGTTGACATGAACCATAATTCTTGAGATGTTATGAGTATAACCTTGTTATAAATGGTATTAAGGATATTAGAGAAGCATTATATGAGGATGAATGTGGTGTTGTATTATGGCCATGTTTATGGATGACCTTGAGAGGAATTGTGGGAATTGGACAATGTCGAACTTGACAAAGTTATTGATTATGATGCTATGAATGTTGTTATTGATGTTTGGGAGTTGTTATATTATATGGGGAAAGTTGTAGAAACAAAGGAGATGCTGCCCAATTTTCATTAGCTTTAGCTTAAACTTAAGTATGTTTTCGATTATCTAATTCTAGTACGAATTCTCTTGAATGTAGAATCGTGAACAAAGGAGGAAAGCGTTTAATTGATAAAGTTAGAGAGTCATCAAGGTATGTGAGGCTAGTCCCCCTTCTTTCAAAAGCAATGACTCGTATATTACTATCTTTATTTACAATTCCCATGATTTTCCTTCATTCCAAAAGTTACAAGTCTATGATTGTCAGGAGCTTCTCATGAGATAAGGATAAGAGATGTGTTATGGATATGGCAATGATGATGGTGAATCTAAGTCTAGAGACTCCAAAGCTTATGATATGATAGTCTTATGAAGTTAATGATCCTTATATGATTTCTTGATGTTGTTCCTTGTTGTTAGACTCACCTTATGATGCTAGTTCCTTCAAGATGAGACATAATGATCATGATTACTCCATAATGGCATCGGGGGTTCTTGACCTTACGTCACCCCGATAGAGCTATAGATTGTCTTTGAGTTCTTATGCATGCGTTGTGATAAGTGTATGATAATGAGATTACACCAAGCCTGGAGGGCCTGGCATGACACCGCGAAAGCGGGCGACTTATGATTACACCGAGCCTAGAGGGTCCGGCATGACACCGCGAAGGCGGGCGGCTTATGATTACATCGTGCCTAGAAGGCCAGGCATGACACCACTAGTGGGTGGCATCTGATAGTTACCCGGACGCGGGTTAATGATGATGGTATATTTGATATGCATACATGTGTTTTCCTTTAAAGGTTAAGCAGGTTATAGCTTCACTTCATATTTCATTGCTTCTTTAGTACGCTATTACTATTCATGCCTTACATACTCAGTACACTTTTCGTACTGACGTCCTTTTCTTTTTGACGCTGTGTTCATGCCCACAGGTAGACAGGGAGACGGTACAGACCCGTAGGAGCTTACCAGCGGATTCACAGGAGCACTCCACTACTCCGGAGGTGCTACTTGTGGTCATATTATTTTATGTATATGTTTGGGTATGACGGGGTCCTGTTCCGTCCTTATGTCATAGTACTCTAGTAGAGACTCGTAGATACGGATGCGTGGGTAGTTGACGTATTACGAATACATCAATGTATATTCTTGTATATCATTTTTGCAGCTATGAGGGCTTATGTATATTTATGTATTGTTGTGGAGATTATATGTGTCCAGGATGAGTGTGACGACTAGCGAAATTAGTGGTGGTCGGTAGTTAGCTCCGGGTACCCGTCATGGCCCCCTAGTTGGGTCGTGACATAAGCCTACATTACAAACCGAAACAAGTCCTAACGTGATCACAACTAAACTAACCAAGGATGAAAGCATAGAAAATAAGGGCAAGCCTATGGTAGTTGCATGTGTAGATATGAAATTCTTTGTGAGTGTGAGTGTCTTCTCTTCTCTTTAGTCCTTTGTCCCTTTTTCATTGTGTATATGTGTGGGGGACATTTTTTTGGTCTATGTGAGGGTATAAGGATGGAAAATTGTGCAAAAGAAAGTGACCACCAAAAGTGACGTTTGTGTGCATCATGATATGTTCAACAATGTAATATCATAAATTGAAGCTTCCGTGTGAGTCGTAGCATTCTTAAGTTGTGCATAGTATTTTGGGAGTGAAAGTGACGTGGTCCTTGGTAGTAAAGCATGCATTCCTATAGTTCGGAGTCAAAACCATTGTAGACATTATTACTTTGTGATATCTAAGTGGTAGTTGAGTCATTGTTGTGTAATACTTGCTTGAGGACAAGCAAAGACTTTAAGTTGGGGGTGTTGATGTGCCGTGAAATGGTGGCACATTCGATATCTTTTTACGGGAAGTTTTACTTGTTTTTAGGCAAGTATGCGTTCTTTTGATGTGTTTTTATTCTGTATCAGGTAAATCATAGAGTTAAGGTTCAGGAACTAAAAGTTGATGAAATTGCACAGAAGTTGACTTTCACGGTCCGTACAATATTATACGGACCGTGTTCGTGGTCGTATTAAAGAAGGACAAGGCAACAGAATGTCAAAGTTGGAAGATGCTGAGATACGAGCAACTTATACAGACTGTATAATATTATACGGGCTGTATAGTTGGGCATGTCGAAGGATTTAAGACATGACAGAGAGCTGTGTTGGAAGAAGGTGTTTCACGATCGAGTTACAGGGGCCGTGTAAGTTTATACAGACCGTCTGATACCAGCTTGTGTTTTTCTCTGAAGAAGTGAAGACTGAAGGTCCTACAATTTTATACGGGCCATGTAATGTTATACGGACCGTATAAGTTGCCGTCTGGGACTTAAGTGCAAATTTTGTAATTTTACGTTTTTGAAACTTATAAATAGTCCAATGTAGTGTTTTATTTATTATCAGCTGTTATACTTCGGCTCTTGACTTAGAGCATTCAATATTCCTTTGTTTTTGGAGCTTTCAAACGTCAATTCAAGTATTATTAATTTCTCTTTTCATCAAAAGTAAGCAATTATGAATTCTTCAATCTTTTATTTTTTGTTCTTTGTCATGAGTAGCTAAACACTTTTACTAAGGTTGTGAACCCAAAGATGGGTGTTTTGTGATTGGAATTGTGGTTGATATATGCATAATGGATTGTTAGGGTTTATTTATTCTTCATTCTTCATCCATAATTAATGGTTGCAAACATTGATTAAAGCCATAAACTTTATTTAACTTGGGAAAGTACTTAGGGTTGGGTAATAATAAATAGCAAGAACTCAAAGCTTTAAACTTTGTTCAATAAATTCACTTAGGAATAAGAAGAATTTACTTAGATAATTAATCGTTCTTCATATCAACTTTCTTATACTTGGAAAAATCATAGAAAGAAATAATCTTTATATATTGGGAAATAGTAGAGATTCATATAGAGGTTAAGTGCATCCATGCAACGATCCATTAGAATTATATCAAGAGCAATACCCATGATCATACACTTTATCTGACGGGGACACAACCTTGGTTTCTTTTACCATATATTACAATCCAAAGCTATTAGTTAGCAAATAGTCATAAACAATCAACTTTCTACAAAAATCATCGGAGTAAGACATTAGACCTAAATTAAGCGTTCCACGATTTTAGTAACCTTTTCACACCATATTCCCTGTGGGGTTCGATCCCAACCTTGTTGGGTTACTATATTTGACATCGTCCACTTTACGCTAATAAAAGGTGTAATTTGAGCGTATCAGCTACATCGTCACCCCTTGTCAAATGTGCCTTAAAAGATGTATATGTTCCATCTCAATTATTATCAATAACATCTCATAATCAAATCACAAGGAATGACTCGAGAACACGTATCAAGTAAACATCAATGAAGTATAGTTCAATAACACAAGTCACAATAAGACTCACAAATAATCTGCTCAATGTAATAGAATATGTCACTAATAGCAACTTATCTCTGAAGAGTATATATGAACACCTTCCTTTCAACAATCTCCATAATACAATTCAAGTTTATCAGCCTCAACAATGGAGAATCACTTTACACAGTTTAATTATACACCTAACAACAATAAGCCAAACTCCATATCCAAAGTCCTAGACATGCTTTCTCCCATAGATTCTACGACATATACAATCAACTAATCAAAGTCTAACTCAAGTAAACCGTAACCTACCTCGAAGAAGAACTGGAACAATGCAATCACTCCGCAATAGCTTTTCCTTTCCTCAAAGCTTCGGAACGTTCAAAGTCTAGAAATCATAATGCTTAAGTAAGTAATGGAGTATGAACTCAATTCATGGGTTCTCTAATCATTTTAACCCTACCAAACTGATTTTATCCAAAGTTCCCACTTTTATTGGAACCCTAGGTCTCAACAACCAATTTTCATCACTGAATATCAAGTTCTCATGCTATGAAGAGATAACCTCTACTCTTAGGTTATTTAACAATTGATAAACAACAATATGCAATAACCCATTAATACTCTGGGGTTTCCTTGGTATTTGTGTTCTACCCTTCAATTTCCATTAAAGGTCCTTTGATTGAAACAAAAATCGAATAAGAACACTATGCGAAGGAAGTTAGTGATTAAGGCTTACTTTTGATGGAGAATAGTTCCCTAGCCTTAGAAAGTCGTCTCTATGCTCTTGGGAATTGTTTTTGGGATTATGTGAGGTGGGGTCGAAATAAGGTATTTAAATAGAGTTTCTGACTTACTTGTCCGCCTCATTGCCGAGAACTACCCTCGGCTTGTGACCATTTAAAAATCAAACCTTTCTTTAGGCGGGACCTCTCGCTACAGCGGGCTCGTGACAGCGGAAATTCTTCCACTGCAGCGGTGCAATTTAGGCAGTGAGCTCAGAAATTTTCCACTTTTTATATTTAGTCTCTAAAAATCATTCTAAGGCCTTATTAACAAAGCCAACAAACAAACCAAGTTAAAACACATCACATAGTCACTTATAAGTTACAAAACACAACATAAAACACACTCCAATTTATTTAGGTCCGCTCATTCCTAACCTCGGGAAAGTAGTAGCAAAGGTGGAATGGCTAACACACGCATAACAACCAAGCGGGTAGTTACACTCTAGAATCAACAGTCTCGTACTCAGACGGCTCTGCAAACTGCACTAGTGCTCAGATCTAAGTCTGCACCAAAAATAGTGTAACAAGTGTAGTATGAGTACAGGAAGCACGTGTACTCAGTGAATCTCATAAACCGACAACGTTGAAGTAGTCATGAGGTTAACTAAGAAAAGCCTTATGTAGTATTAATCGAATTACCTTAACACAGTTGATATTCAATTGTCAGGATAAGAGACAACCCAAAGTACCAAGTAGATTTAGATAATCAGATAACTAATGAAGTCAAATAGGGAAAATGCAATGAAATATGCAACCGGTATACACACATACTTCCACGGGTGAGTCCGCAAGTTGTGACCCATGGGGGACTCACGAGGTCCATATACCCACCGGAACTAGGTCCAACCAGACCACATCAGGTAACCAACCATTTAAGGTTGAAATAACCATCACTCCACCGGAACCAGGTCCAACCAGACCTCATCGGGCTAATCAATGATTATGCCTGAACGATAATAAGACAACACGAATATCATATGCAACACAGTTATAACCATACTGATCCGAACAATTCCAACAACTTGATTATCACAAGTGGACGAGATTTAATGAAGTGATGTATGCACATACAAAGTTAAATCAATAATATTAGTGAACATAATGTCCAATCAATATATTACATATTATATAAGCTGATAGTTGAGATGAGAAGTCTGATTTACTTCCTCCCAATACTTCAATTGGCATTTATTCATTTTTTAAATAATATTATTAAATCAATAGCGGCCATGCTTTTATGAGATTAAAAGCACTTATTTAAGGGGGGGTTGGGGGGGGGGGGGGGTAACTTATTTTAGAGAAATTTAAAACATATGTTATAACTATAGGAGATTAACTTACACATCACCATAAATTTGATAGTGAAAAGAAAGATCAAGTGAAATTTACTACTGTCGCATCCATTTTAATTGCTAATTTCCTCAATCTAGAAATGTAAAATAGGGGTAAATTGTAGTTCAAGAGAATCGGAGTTCAACTTTATGACAAAATTGCAAATGACAAAAATGACATTTGACCTTTTATTTTTTATTTTTTAACCCAAAAAATAAACGAAGAAAAGAAGTAAAATGAGATGAAGGGGTGAAAATTGTTAATTAGTTTGAGTCTTTCCACACATACATTGCACGCTAAAGTCTTGACTTTGTTGAATAAGGACAAACTTCAGAGTTTTTTATTTTGACTTATTCTTCCTTGTAAATATCTGAGACTGAGAATTTGATAACTGACAATTATTTAATCTCAAATTTACTTCTCACTAAAGTGTGAATCCACCTTCTTCTTTTCTCTTTTTTTTTTTCTCTCTTTTTCACTTTTTTCAAGCAATCTCTCTTCAAAAAATGAAAAATTAGATTCATGCCAATTAAAATAATTGATGGCAACTGTTTATTGCAAATTAAAATAATTTATTGCACGACTCAAAAGTTAAAAGTCGTGATGAAACATATCCCCCACTCAGTCGGCAAGTCAATATCGTTTAAAAACTAATTAAGCAATTAATTAAGCGGAAAAGTAAGGTGATAACACAATAAGAGTTAATGTTAAGTCTTTTACTCATAAAATTTGAAAATAACAAAATACCACCCAAACCCTTATGTCAGGTGTAAAAGAGCCACTAGAATACTTATAAAAGTATGAAAAGACAAAAATTAACGGTCTGGAATATAAAGAGGATAGAACTAATAAAGACAGAGACTGGCATTGCGATCAGCCAGAAAGCTCACCACTAAGTCTCTGGAATCAACAGTCTCATATTCAGATGGCTATGCAAACTGCACTGGTGCTTGGATCTAAGTCTACACAAAAATAGTGCAACAAGTGTAGTATGAGTACAGGAAGCGCATGTACTCAGTAAATCTCATATACTGACAACGTTAAAGTAGTGATGAGGTTAACTAAGGAAAGCCTTATGTAGTATTAATCAGATTACCTTAACACAGTTGCTATTCAATTACCAGGATAAGAGAAAAGCCAAAGTACCAAGTAGATTTAGATAATCAGATAACTAATGAAGTCAAATAGGAAAAATGCAATGCAATATGAAACCGGTTTACACACGTGCTTCCATGGGTGAGTCCGCAAGTCGTGATCCATAGGGGACTCGCGAGGTCCATATACCTACCCGAAACTGGATCCAACCAGACCACATAAGGCTAAAATAACCAACACTCCACCCGCAATCAGGTCCAACCAGACCACATCAGGCTAATCGATGAATATGCCTGAACGATCATAAGAGAGCACGAATATCATATGCAACACAGTTACAACCATACTGATCCGATCAATTTCAACAACTGGATTATCACAAGTGGACGAGATTTAATGAAGTGATGTATGCACATACAAAGTTAAATCAATAATATTAGTGAATATAACGTCCAATCAATATATTACATATTATATAAGTTTCGATGCTTGAGATGAGAAGTCGATTTACTTCATCCCAATACTTCTATTGGCATTTATTCATTTTTTTAATAATATTATTTAATCAATAGCGGCCAAGCTTTTTCTGAGATTAAAAGCACTTATTTAGGGGGGGGGGGGGGACGTATTTTAGAGAAATCTAAAACATATGTTGTAACTATAGGAGTTTAACTTACACATCACCACAAATTTGATAGTGAAAATAAAGATCAAGTGAAATTTACTACTGTCGCATGCATTTTAATTGCTAATTTCCTCAATCTAGAAAAATAAAATAGGGGTAAATTGTAATTCAAGAGAATCGGAGTTCAACTTTATGACCAAATTGAGAATGAAAAAAATGACATTTGACCTTTTATTTTTTATTTTTTACCTAGAAAATAAAAGAAGAAAAGAAGAAAAATGAGATGAAGGGGAGAGAATGGTTAATTAGTTTGAGTCTTTCCACACATACATTGCACGCTAAAGTCCTGACTCTGTTGAATAAGGGCAAACTTCTGAGTTTTTTATTTTGACTTCATCTTCCTAGTAAAAATCTGAGACTGAGAATTTGATTACAAACAATTATTTAATCATAAATTTACTTCTCACTAAAGTGTGAATCCACCTTCTTCTTTTCTCTTTTTTTCACTTTTATCAAGCAATCTCTCTTTGAAAAATGAAAAATTAGATTCATGCCAATGCGCTACATATTAATTTGATAGCAATTGTTTATTGCAAATTAAAATAATTTCCATCATGACTTAAAATTTTAAAGTCGTGATGGCACCTATCCCTCAACTAGTAGGCAAGTCAAAACCGTTTAAAAACTGATTATGCAATTAATTAAGCGGAAAAGTAAGGTGATAACACAGTAAGAGTTAATGTTAAGTCTTTTACTCATAAAATACGGAAATAACAAAATACCATCCAAAACCTTGTGTCATGTGTACAAGAGACACTAGAATACTTATACAAGTCTGAAAAGACAAAAAATAATTGTTTGGAATATAAAAAGGCTACAAATAATAAAGACAGAAGGAGACTGGCACTGCGAATCAGCCAGACAGCTCACCACTAAGTCTCTGGAATCAAAAGTCTCGTACTGAGACGGCACTGCGAACTGCACTAGTGCTCGGATCTAAGTCTGCAGCAAAAATAGTGCAACAAGTGTAGTATGAGTACATGAAGCACGTGTACTCAGTAAATCTCATAGACCGACAAAATTGAAGTAGTGATGAGGTTAATTAGGAAAAGCCTTATGTAGTATTAATACGATTACCTTAACACAGTTGATATTGAATTACCAGGATAAGAGACAAGCTAAAGTACCAAGTAGATTTAGATAATCAGATAACCAATGAAGTCAAATAGGGAAAATGCAATGTAATATGCAACCAGTATGCACATGTACTTCCACAGGGGAGTCCACCAGCCGTGAACCATGGGGGACTCGTGAGGTCTATATACTCACCCGGAACTAGGTCCAACCAGACCATAGCGGACAACCAACCATTTAAGGCTGAAATAGCCATCACTTCACCTGGAACAAGGCCCAACCAGATCACATCAGACTAATCAATGTATATGCCCTAACGATCATAAGAGAGCATGAATATCATATGCAACACAGTTATAACCATATTGGTCCGAACAATTCCAACAACTTGATTATTATAAGTGAACGAGATTTAATGAACTGATGTATGCACATAGACAAGAAATCAATAATATTATCATATCAACTAATGCCCACATACTTTGACATTATTGGATTTCAATCCTTAATCACGTAATTACCATTACTACCTATACAAAGCACTGATAACAGTAACAGTGCCCATCACATCACGGATACGAGACCTCCTCTTTCACCCTTAACCCTTAATTATTAGTTAATTGTTCAAAACATCCCTCAAACGTAGTCTACAAAAGTCTTAAATTACCTCGAAGCTGAGCAAATGAATAAAAATATAGCCTTCCCTTTCCTGAGTGCCTCCAAGTGCTCCCAATCCCCAAGCCAAATCGTGAAGTTTGCCTTTGAAATCGCCTCAAATTGAGCTCTAGAACCCAAAATATGAAATTATGAAATGTTCCTCGAATTTGGGGATAAAAATCACTTCCATGCCTGACTTCTTCGGGATCATGAGACCCCTCCATGATCGTGAAAGCCAGACTTAACCGGCCCACACATCACTCTATGTAGTCGGGGGCAGCCCACCGTGATTATGATGCCTACGCAAACATCTCTCCATAATTGTGATACCCCCTACGCGATTGTGAAGAGTCAATTTACTTGCACCATCAACAAAAATTAGTTATACTCTAATCCCTATTTTATCACCCGTAACGCATTTAGAACCTATAACACAAAATATGAAAATTTATCATAAAACACGCTATGAACCTGCTGGAACCCTCAAAATACCAATCTGGGGTCGTCTTGACTCGTTGATCGTGGTCAACTAAAATTCAAAACCTTAACTAGTAGCTCAACCAAGAGTCCAAATCACTCATGAGTCCCTCGAGTTTCATTCAGACCACCCAACTAAGTTACAAATCATGTTTTGAACCTAACGGAACTGCCAAAACTCAAATTCGAGTTCATTAACCCAGATGTTGACTTTGGTCAGCCCTTTTGTTATTTCAACTTAAGATCTTCAAATTTTTAATTTTCCTCTCCGATACTCTCCCGATTGCTTCGGGAACCGTGGCACTCATCCCTACGACTCACATACATCATTAAAGCTATATGAATGGTAATATAGGGAAAAAGAGTCCTAATGCTCAAAATGACTGAATGGGTTGTTACATCATCAACCACTTAAACAAACGTTCATCCTCGAACGGGTAAAGAAGAGTACTGAAACTGTCGAGCAACTATAGATGTTAATTAAAAACCTCATATAAGCATATTTTTAGGCAAGGATTACCCCGATAGCACCGTTTGTTCACTTGGTCCGTCAAATGTTCCTTTAACTAAGCTCAATAACTTGTATATCTATTGTTCATATCCGAACTTCTTCAAACAGTTGATTCTCATTTGTTTGAATTGTCTCAATTTGAAATACCTGATTTTGATCATAATCATACTTTTGAACATAATTGATTAATTCCACAAATACCATCATAGCCATGGCAATCTCTTTGTTGTAGCTGCAATCATTGCCAAACCTATACAGATAAAATACCCTAATTTTATTTATATTTCTTTCACACCTTCTAAAGCCGTCATTGGTACCAAAAATCCTTAGAACACACATTGTACACACTGGAAATCTAAACTGTGACTTCTTCTTTCCAAAATAAACTTCTTGCTCGTTCTAAGTGTAACGACCCATTAGGTCGTTTTGGTTATTTTGCCTATTTTACCTCAAATGACCCTTCCCCTAGCTTCGTTATGGTATATTTGACTTGCGGGGATGGGTGGTGTGTTTCCCTAGGCATTTCGATGAGTTTTGAGTAAGATAGAGGAGTTTTTGAAAATTCTTAAGTGTTTGGTTGACCAAAGACAACATCGGGGCTAAATGAGTCTTTTTGGAATTTTTTTTTATTTTATTAGGTCTGGAATATCGATTATGACTTGGTGAGTAGTTGGTTCGGTTCCTGAGGGACTCAGAGGTATTTTGGACCTTTGGTTGGAAATTTAATTTTATGAGAATTGGAGTTGACCTCGGTCAACACTGGGTCAATATGACCTCGGTCAACACTGGGTCAATATGACCTCGTTTGGAAATTCGGAGTGCGCGAACAAGTTTGTTGCATATTTTAGGACCAGTGTGCATATTTGGTTTGTGTTCGGGAGGTCTCGAATGAGTGATCGGGTGTTGATTAGGGTTTGGAGCATAGCAGATTTTTCTAGTTTTCTGGTGCACTGCACCTGCTGAAAAGGGTCCGCATCGACGGAGTTTGGGAAGAAGCTAGGGGTTCGTATCTGCGAAATTGGTTCACTTAAGTGAACCTCGCTGGTGTGAGGAATTTAGCGTGGAAGTGTTATATCCCGCATTTTATGCAATCGGATAATTTAAGACAATCGCGGGAAGACAATAAGCAAGGCCACATTTTATTTTGTTTGGCATACGAGTTGCTTATGAAAAATTTAGGAGCGGAATTAATGAGGAAGGTCAAGGGCATAAAGGGAAATTCGCAGTATGACTCGTGGAAATATGGAGGAAGACGAGGGGCAAATTTGGAAGTTGGAAAAATATTTCGTAAATTACAAGAACTAGCCAAAATACAAAGTGGGCTTAATTTGTTTTTGGAAAAAATTAAGGGCCCAACCGGCCATGACATGGGCTAGGCCCAAGTGGAGATTTAATTCTCCAATTAAATAGATGACTAAGTCATCTTTGCTCCATAATTCTCTAGAAATTTCAAGAGAAAGCAAGAACAAGAGAGAGAGAAACTCCCTAGGGCTATTCGGCCATGAGAAAATTTCCAAGAAAATTTGCAAAAATTTTCAAAAAATCATTTTCTACCAAGTAAAGGGTGCTTAACAAGGTGGAGGGTTCATTAGAGCAAGAAAAGCACAAGTTCATGCAAGTTGGAAACTCAAGCAAGTTGAAGAACTAAGGAAGAAGGTAAGAATTCACCTTCCTTTTATGTTATGGATGGTTTTGTGTGTTGGAGCATGTTAAAAGTGGACGAAATTCATGGAAGAGAAAAAAGGGTGGTGTGGCCGTGTATATATATATATGTGTGTGTGTGTAGAAATCATGTTCTAATTAATTTATCTAGTGTTTGGTTATTATTGTTGTGAATACTATATTGACAATGGAAATTGAATGAATTTGGAGAGAACGTGGTTGTGTGTGTGCATGATATGGCCGTGTAGGGTGTGGTGTGTATGTGGCCGTGTATACTTGATGTATAGTCATGTATATTGGTGAGTTGTGAAAGAATAATGAGCGAGTTGTAATTAACATCTTAGTCGTTGTGAAGTAGATGTTATATCGCAAATAAAGACTTGATAAGTTTGGTGAAGTATTGGCAATTGGAAGATTGTGTATATTGAAAAGTAATGTTCTTGCATGGATAGCATGTAATGATATTAGTATGATGTCGTTAGAATATATATTATAAGGTTGTTATTGTGTTCATTGAAGTCGGAAGGTTTTGAAGAAAGTAGTAAATTGAGACCATGCATCTTGAATGGAATATGTGAATTGCTAGTGTGATTGTTGAATTATGTTAATAGTCTGGCCGGGTTTGAATTCCCGGATTGTGGTTGATGAGAATTTGGCTATGTTGAATGTTGAGGATGGTATATTTACAAAGGAAGTCCGCCGAAATTTCGGTAGCCAAGTGTTTCCTTAAGATTCTAACTCTACGAACCCTAATAAGAGTTTTGGTAAATATGACCAATTTGCGATTTTGACGAGATTGCGACGTGAATTCGGAATAGCTAAAGAAGCGAGAAGAGGTATGTAAGGTTTCCTTCCTTTCTTGGCATGTCTTAGATGTGGTAGGCTTGAATACGTACCTCGGGACAATCCCTCTCCTAGAAATCCGAGATTGAAAATAGTTACTATTCATTCAGTAAGATTGAACCAAAAGTGCATGAATTGCGAAAGAAATGTCCAAATATCCTAGAACTTGCAAGGATAAGACCCGATTACCCTAAGACCTTCCTGAGTAACGTCATGACACGTAACATATGTAGATAATATACTTTGCTATAAAAATGAAAGTACGAGAATGTTAAACCATTTCTGGATAACCCAATTCTATCATAGGTAACGACTATTCTAAAGATTCTAAGTACAAGGAATTATGTCCTATGATCCCGATGGATGTGTGTGCACCCGACGTACGTATAAGTATAAGTATATTATATGATAGCAGAGTCAGAGCGCTATAGACGCTGATAAATATACATGATATAAGCATAAGTATATGATAGCAGAATCAGAAGCGCTACAGACGCTGGTAACCGTATATGATATAAGTATATATATATATATGACACAAAAAGAATCGCAGCGCTATAGACGCGATATATATATACGAGATGAGCATATGTATATGATGAAAGAGCCGGGCGCTATAGACGCCGATATTTATACATAGAATTTTCATATATTTACGGGGAAAATGGAGATAATGGCGAGAGCGTTATATACGCATATCCACTCGATCGGTGGCATTACATGACTTGATATCGTCCGGACGCGGGATGCCGGACGCGGGATGTGCATATTTATGATTAAATGGATCGGCCGCCGACGCCTCGGCAATATAATATATTCTATTTTTATGTATATGTGTATATATATAAATGAGTAAGGAAAGCTAAGAAAGATCACGATCGCGCCCAAGCACTTATATGTACAGTGGTTATGTTTCTATCCCGGACTTGAGTTGTAATTCTTTTATGTCATTATGCATGATTTATGTTCTCGCATATTACTATTCATGCCTTACATACTCGGTACACTATTCGTGCCGACGTCCCTTCTTGTGGACGCTCGCGTTTCATGCCGCGCGAGTCGTCGGCAGACAAAGGATTTGATCCTTAGGGCTCTACCGCCGCACTTGACGCTCCGTTGTTCCGAGCCTCACTTCGTGGTACTCTTTTGTGTATATTTTCGGCACGACAAGACTTTCGGCCCTTTCTATGTATAAGTGTATTATGTCTAGAGGCTCGTAGACAACTATGTACGATCGCTTATGTACAAAGCAAATATGTGGTATTTTGGCATCTTAATGCTGTTGTATGAAGTGATAGCGAAGCTAACTGGTCTATGTTTATAATGACGCTGCTAATGTTAATGTTCAGTTTGAGAAAAAAAATGCGGCACCGTTCATACGACTTGCTAAAAGGTACAGGTAAAATGATAGGTAAGGGGTGCTCGGTACAAGTATCGGGTACTCGTCACGGCCCCTAGTTGGGTCGTGACAGGAAGCGAGCTCGCAGATGCGGGAAATGATCTGCATCTGCGGGAGTGTTGGTCAGTTGGATATTTAATTCCCCAATTCGAGTATAGACCACTCATTCACATATTTAGAGCTTTGGGACTCTGTTTAAGGTGGTTTTTGAGAGTTTTGGCAAGATTCATCAAGTGGGTAAATTTTTAATCCCTCTGTTACCATTATATCTTCGATTATTAATGGATTCCATGTTATAAATGATGATTTAGGATAGGGGAATTGGGGGTTTATGAACCCTAAGGTTAAAATAAGGATTTCTTCAATTAATCATGGAATTGATGTAGGATTTGATTGATTCTTAGTATCTAGACTCCCTAGATCATGGGTAAAGTAGTTATGAATCGAGTTTCCAGTTTTAGCCTTCAGGCTGGGGATCCTATTTTGGGTTCAAAATTTTTACATAACAATATAGGTGTGCACGGACACGTGTTCTAACGTTGCGTATTTGAGCACATTGGGAGCGTTCGGAGGCTCTATGAAAGGGCAAGGCTTTGTTATGACCGTCAGACTTCAATTCGAGCAAGTTGAGACTTTCTGACCTTAATTAAAGTGTCGTGGTTGGTCTAATTGGATTAATAAGAGGGGATAATGGGGTAAGTAAAGAGGGTCCCAATACTTGTAAGGTGACGAGCACTTATAATGGGTACCGGTGCCATGATATGGTATTTGTGCAATTTCCATTATATAGTCCAATCTGAATGCCATGCTTTGTGTGATAGCCTAGATTGATTGTGCCTGTGATTGGGATATGAGGTTTGTTATTTAATGCGTTATGCTTATTACATGTCTCATTCCTGATTATGTGTTCTCATCACTCCTAAATACTCGTTTAAAAGTGAAAAAGAGCTAAAGATTGAGTCTCTATTGCTTAGCGTGATTACTTATTGTTGTGCATGTCATATTCATATTTTATATGGTATCTCATGTGCATTTGAGGATACATGTGTAAGGTCCGAGGGGAAATGGTTTCGGACAGAGTGATGCTGATGAGACGAGCCAAATTGGCTAAGTGACAGGTAAGATGGGCCTACGGGCTGAGTATGATGACTTGGAAGCCTAAAGAGGCTGGGAACCCGAAGGGAAATGATTCAGGGTTGGTATATGAACCTCGTGAGTCCCCCATGGTCACGATTCATACTATTTGAATATGTGCACCGGATGAGGAAACAGGCCTTGCATTGCATAGCATTCGCATATCATAATATCTCATTGGTTCCGTGTTCTTATGACTTACTTGAATAGTTGATTGTGTTGTCTTTAAATGCTCATATGAATACTTGACAAACTTGAGGACTTAGAAGCTTTTACCTAGGCTTGTAACATGAAATAATTTTACTTATTATGGACTAATAGCGGTCAAGTATGGAAGTAGCAATCGTAGACCAACCGTCTTCTCTGTGTTCCTTAGGGTCGATCGATGATGCTGCTGAGTACACGTTGTTTTCCCATACTCACGCTATAGTTGTTGTATTCTTTTTGTGTGCAAATTTTGTTCCCACTACTAGTGGATCTCGATACTACACTGGTCGTTAAGGAGGCCATCTGGAGAGTTCAGGGTGAGCTACATGAGGATCCATAGCTCTGGATTTTCCTCTATCCTTTACTTTCTGTCTTTTACTTCGTAGTCAGTATTTCGGGTTACATCCCAGACTTGTATTCCTTTTAGTCAGTTCTTGTACTAGTGACACCAGATTTTGGGGGTTGTAACACTTTATTTGTATTTTATGACCATCAGATTTATTAAGACTTTAAAACTTACTTGTATGATTTACTTCCGCATTAATTTCCTTACTGAACTGTTCTAAATGGGTTATGGATGGCTTACCAACTTGGTGAGAGTTGGTGCCTTCATAGTTTAGCGATTTCGGTTGTGACACTAAGCCAATTCGAAACATTTGTTTTTGTTAGAAACTGATCTTATCTAAGTCCGATTACGCTAATTCCAGATCCGTTAGTTTCGCTTCTTTGTGCTGAAGCTACTGAGTCAACACTAGTCATCCAATTTCTTCTAAACCTTTAATTAACGTATTTTCACATCATCCTTGTTATTATATTGTCGTGCCAAATCTGTAGAAAATTAATTGAACATCCCAAAGGCTTCCAATATCCATTTGTACCTCTTCGATACATCACTAAGTATCTGTATAGAGCCAGCAACAAAATATTATCACATTCATTTGTAGGTAAACTCCAATAAGGCCTGGTAAACCTTTCATATTCCTAACTATCAATCTATTAGTCTAGCTTATAATGGGTTACTACTATAGCCATAATTCTTTTTTGTAACATATCCATAAGCCACCTAACATTAAAAAACAAAACTGACCCGATGTAAAATGCATCATTCCCCATATATCATCAATAGTCGCCCAAACTGATTCACACCATTTACAAAATAAATAGTAGCCTTCCGTAAGTCTGTAGTGACTCACTCCATCCTTTTCTCATGAATAATCAACCTCATGCTATCATTCCTGACCTCAAAACTAATTCTACCAAACTCATCAACTTGTACCAAGGAACTATACCTTATGACTTTAAATCTTCATGTTTCTCAATTCACACCCGATACAAAAATCCTATAGAACTCCACGGAGTCTAAATACATCAAATTCTCTCCTTCTTGTGCTTTAACTTAACTCGTTCACCACTCCGAACACTTCGACGTAGAGCATGTGGTCTCGTACTCCATCTTTCACAACCATAATATATCTGAGTGCAACTTATTATGCCTTAAGAAAATCCAAAATTATCAAATCCACCTTAACTCACGTGCCTTTTCATGCACAGGTTCTGCTAAGTCATTCATATTTGAAATAGTCAACTAGGCTATCTAGCCAAAAGCGCTTCGACATAGTGTACTACCACAGACATAGTCTCATCTCGAAAATATGAGTTCAACTTCTAAACTGTAGAGATTTCCTCTTATCAATCAACTCTAGCCTATTCATTCAAGAATGCTATGAAAACACCCACTTTGGTACAGCGCAAATCATCTTTCCATCATTCTTTCCATGCCAGTCCTCATAAATCCACACCTTACCAATTGTTAATCAGAAAACCATCAAGGAATTTGTCATAGACTTAGCCAAGTTGTTTGTAGACTTCCTTCTACAATCAGACTCAACAATTTACACCCTGATTGAATGAAGTAAGATAATACAACCATAATCCATACATGACTCCAGTAATCCCGGTTCTTGGAATTCAAGTCTTTTTTTTTTTAAGGTGAACCTTAATTCTCAAAAATCGAGAACAAGAATGCCTTTATCCCAATTCTTCAATTTTCATATCCATTCACAATCACTTTTATCGTTATCAACTGGAAATCATTCAAACCCACTCAAGGGGTTATCGAAATATCATAAATCTGGCAATGTAGCTAACCCAATCATGGAGGTAGTATTAAACCACAATCTTGAGCATTTAAAAGTTTTCCTTGCTAAAACCGACTACTCTCCAAAGTCAAGCACATCAGATGTACAATCCTTTATGAAGCCTTTTCATAAGAAAGTACCGACCAAGCCTGGTTACTCCAATAAAGCTAATTATTACTGATGTAATATCCCAAACAACCAATGCACTGGTCCAAATCTATAAGGTGATTATTGACCACTAACTATGCATCCCTGTCAACGTTCCCATATAGTTCATATGTTGTAACATGTACATTCGGGATAAGACTATAAGTATTAGACATGCTAAGAAGGTCATGTCATAAGGTATTTGAAGCGCTTATAGTCATACGGTAAGTTGTGGAAGTAAGGAAGTCGTAAAACAGAAGTCGAAAAAAGTCTTCGCGAGTTACGTTTATAAGTTCACCAATAAATGGGTTAGATTCCATTGAGCTTTTCTCCCAATACCCTTGGATTTATGCGGTTATTCACCCACCAAATCGAAGGTTTACGAGTCTAGTTTCTAACACTGAAAACCATTTGTTGATACGATGTCGAAGTAGGAAGTTATGAGAATTTTATGGCGAACTGTCCAAGCAGAAATTGGACCTCGCCGGGTGAGCTCCAAAGCGAGAGTGTTGCTGGCCTTGAGGCTTACTCAGCGAGCAAGGTGAGCCGGTGGCTTGCTATATAAACTAAAGATCAGATATTTTAGCTCATTTCTCCCATCTCTTCAAAAATGAAATTCCCAAAATCCTCTCAAAAGTTCTTGCTACTTGAACGTGGTGAAACCAATTTCTCCCTTCGTTATTCCCGTGGTGCTAGCATATCTTTTGCTTTCGCTTGGTTGTTGGATTGAAACTTTCTTCCCGGTGAAGTAAGGTGGAAAAGTAGCAGATCTTGATAGCTAAGATTAACTTGTAAAGGAAGGTCGATTCTGAGGTCGTGTTGAAGGGTCAACACTCAAGGTATGTGATGCCTATCTTTTCGCCTTCTTTGGCATGAATTCGTAGGAATTGTTCTCCTTCATAAACAAGAGCCTTCAAGGAACAAGATGTCATAGAAACTCTATTCATATACTTGATAGTTGTCTAGCTCGTTCATGTCACGACCGAACCCCGTAGGCCGTGACTAGTGCCCGAGCTGGACACTCGTATACACCTGTTAGCTATAATCAATTCGAAACTGAACATAATATGGAGATTCATAGAAACAATGTGTCGTCTCAGAACTGTCATATATATATATACCAAGGCAACCTGTCTCCTGTGGAGTCACAACTATCAACAGATAACATCGTACATAAACCGACAAGGCTATCATAGCGTATGGGAACATCCCAACTATATACACGCAAGCCGACAAGGCTGCAACTACATACAACATCCCAAAACATATATATATACGCAAGCTGACAAGGCTTCTACTGCGAATGGGAACGTCCCAAAACATAAGTCATACAGACACAATAACGAACAACATCTATATACAACTCACACATATGTCTACAGACCTCTAAGAGTATCAACAGTAACATATGACGGGACAGGGCCCCGCCGTACCCCTGGATAACATATACATATACATCAAAGATCTGTATCGAAAGTCTAGGCTCCGGAACAATGGAGCACTCCAAGACAGCTGAGTAGAAGTCCTAAGTTGAAGGATCACCAAAACGAGCATACCGTACAACGAGCATGAAACGCAGACCCCCCGAAGAAAAGGGGTCGATGCGAGATATGTACCGAGTATATAAAGCATGAAATACAAAATGAAAGATCATAACCGAAGTAAAGATTCCGGGAGACAAGTATGATAATCAAGAAATCTTTACATTCGTACTGTGCCTTATAAAACAAGTCATGTATATCATTATCATATACCGTACCCGGCCCATTATGGGACTCGGTGAATAAAGTCGTATAGACGTATACCGTACCCGACCCATCATGGTACTCGGTACCATAATCATATCATCGTATCATCATATCATCACATCATCATGTCATCATATAACGTACCCGGCCCTCTAGTGAGGGACTCGGTGAATAATGTAGTGAAACTGCGCATGATAACATACCCGGCCTGGGACTCGGTGAAAGATGTAATAACAGTATGCACGAGCAGAGTAGTGAGCAACTAGATGCAAATTAAATCATCATCTGAGACTCAATAGAATAAGAAGAATAGACTCGCATTTGAGTATTAAAAGTGATAATCATATTAAGTACCCTTCGAATGTCACTATAGACCATATCAAATAGAGCCTCAGGAATCAAAGGCATGTATCAAGATAATGCGAAACAGCTTATGGAAGTCAAGGACATTAGTCATTGTAGAGTCTTTAAGAATAAGAACTTTTACATATCAACTTCTATCTAACGTATAGAAGACTCGAGAGGCAGTAGCTCAACTTACTCTAAGAGTTCTAACATCAAGAAGTGAATAGAATCATGAATCACATTCGGAACTTAGGAATGGAATTACCCCAAAGCTCATATCGTACATCACTTACGTCTAAGACATGCCAAAAGAAAGAAGGGATAGCTTTACATACCTTTAGCGCTTATTCGCCACACAACACGTATACGCTGCCCAATAGTATCTCAACCTATATTAAGATATCAAGAACTACGGTTAAGCTACGGGGAGATTCAAAACGTATTCCAACGTTAGTGACTCTTTTCTAGATAATTAGACGACGTTTCTCTTATATTCAAACCAACTACATAACAACCAAGCCAACATCAATATCCATACGTTCAAGTACTAATCCGAGACTATTCAAAACAAGACTCGAGAACACTCCGGACAGCCCGCACAATATTCCAAACAGCCCACCTTCACAACATTCGAGAACAATCCACATACGACTACTACATATTCAAGTTACTCTTAATGGTCCATAGTCGTAACATTTTCATCTACACAACCCTACAACAGCCCAACCAACACACAACACAACATATAATCTTAATTACCAATAATCTTCCAAGCTCAACAAGAACAACAACAACACATTAAATAGCCCCTAACTAGCAACGTAAGGATGCCCGATAACTTTACGAACGTCTACGGACATGCCAAACAAACCATCTACATTTATTATACATTCCTTAATACATTCTTTTCATCCAAATTCATGAGCTACACCAGCAACCACACGACAACAACATCATCCATTTAAATGCAAGAAAACTATATTAACATCACATTAAGTTCTACAACAGCCCACAACACAATTACAACTTCAACTTTAACCATTTAATTCCTTCATTCTTATCACCTAATCCATGACAACAACAAAAACATTAATTAAAAGCAATTCACCATTTCCTTGCAAAACAGCCCCCTATGGCTTCTACAATGATTCAACACCAACACACATAATTCCATGTACTCAATTCATATCTACCAACATTATACACGTCTAAACCATCTCTAAATCACATAGAAAATATTAAATCTTACCTCAATAAACTTAGCTCCTTAATTTGCTGAAATTAGTGAATTCAATTAGAAACATCCTTGCTGCCTCCAATGATCAATTCCATGTTGTTAACCACCTTCAATTAGTTGAAATACCTTAGAAAATAATTTTTTTGGCATCAATTTCATGAGCTTAAACTTGCTCAGCCATGGCCGTAGCTGCCATGGCTTAGACTCCCTCTCTCTCTCTCTTTCTAAGTTCACAATTTGGAAGATGAACAAAATGAATTAGATTAGTCATCAACTTCCCTTTTATATGCTGAACATGATGGTGACACGTGTCCATCCCTTGACATGTGTCCCATTAACATCCAAGGGCCAATCAGATTTTGCCACATTTTTTTGGGGCCCACTTAGTGGTCTAATTAACTTAATTAATCATAATTAATCACTAATCCCCACTTAATAATCTAATTATGGTAAATTAATCCCAAATCTCCACTAATATTCCCACTAATTGTTATTAAATAGCAAACCGTGCAATTATTAAAATCGGGATTAAAAGTCCTTGTCTCATATCCAAAAATAATCTTGTCCTTGGACTTATGCCGATTAGCTTACGAATAATCCGTCATATAAAAATATGGGATATAACAGTTCAGTTGATTTCATTCATGACTACCAAGTCCATATTGACTGTATATGTAATCACTCATTTAGTTGTTTTGAGATTTTTGTCCTGTTTTTCCTATAATACTCTTTATGTATTTCCATTTTGATATTTATGACTTGCGGGGATGGGTGGTGTGGTTCTCGAGGCAATCAAGCGGGGTTTGGATTGGTTTTGGAGAATTGGAAATTTCTAAGTTAAAGAAATGAAGATGTTTGACAAAAGTCAACATCAAGGGTAAATGCGTCATTTTTAAAGTTTCGTCGATTCAATTAGCTCCATAATGTTTTTTTTACTTATTTGGACTGTTGTTTTGGGTTTCGAGGCTTTCAGGTGTGAATTGGGTCGTTGGATGTGAATATACTATTTCAAAGAATTGGAGTTGACCTTGGTCAACACTGGTCAAGATTACCTCTTTTGGGAAATTTGAGTGCACGAGTAGGTTTGTAGATGATTGAAATGCATATTTGGTTTGTGTCTGGGGGGTTTCCAGATGAGTTTCGGGTGTTTGATCAAAACTTGGGTGAAACCAGAATTTTGGTTCAGCAGTTACTGGTTTCCTTCATTTCAATCGTGGTGAGGGGGGACCGCGATCACGTAAGACTGTGTCTCGTGGGGTCATGATCACGGCCAGATGGCTCAAGATTATGTAGAGTGGGATCTTGGTCGGGTACAAGTTGTGCTTCGTGATCGGGGCAAGTGGGCCTCGTGATCGCTCAGGCCATTTCCTACCTGGGGAGAAGTAAATTCCCATTTCTAACCTCATTATTCTTCTTTCAATTTTGGAAGCTCGAAATTAAGTGATTCCTTCAACATTCAACCTTGGGGTAAGATTTTAACCTTTATCTAAGTAATTCCCTAGGATATCATCCATTATTTAGTTATTTCTTCCATGATTTTAGACTTATAAATAAGGATTTTTCCATGGAAATGGGTTTAGTGTAAATGATCAAATTGAAGGTTCAATTGTGATTAGATTTCCATGATTTTTAAGATTCTCACTATTCAAACTATGGGTACGATGAATTTAAGCCAAACTTATTGTTTTGACCTTCGGGCCCGGGATTGGATTTTGGGTTGACTTTTTGGACCCGAAACCTTTATATGGAAATATTGGTGTCTATGGGTTCATATTCTTATGTAGATTTGAACAAATGGAGCTCGAATCAGGCAAATTGAGTCTTACTAGACCCTTTATGTAGTGTTTTGAGTTGGTTAATGCAATTAAGGGGCGTAATGAGAAATTGAGGGTCCCATACTCGTGAGGTGACGAGCACTTGTGCTGGTACTAGTGCATTTGTATGCGTAATTCATGAAAAACAGAATATTCTTATGACGGGAAATATGTGTTCAGCCTAAGGGCATTGGAGGTAGTGATAATTCTATTAGTTTGGTATGGTTGTTGATTATGTTGGCTCATGATAGCCATGTTTGACTAATACTTGTGATTATTGATTCATTATGTATTCATCACTCCGCATCTTGACTAAATAATGAAAAAGAAACTATTCTTGATATTAATTTTATATTATGCATTTGCATGGTGTACGCATATCCATTTCATGATATTATTTATATACGGTTGTTGAGACGTAAGGAATGGTACGTAGAGGTCGGATTGGATACTGTACATGGTTGGAGTGATGATATGACAGCCTATTGGCTGGGACCCGATGCTGATCTGGAGGATCTGGAATTTCAGGTAAGTATATGGACCTCATGGGTCACGTAAAACCTACTGCAGGAGCGTGTGAATACTAGTGCATATTGGCCATTGTATTGCATTACATATCATGACTGTATTGTTTATTTGAAAGCCTTATTTGAACATTTGGAAAGACGTAAGCTTTATGACTTGGCTGAATTGTGGATTCCTTATCTTAAATTCTTGAGTGCTTATAAACTGTGAAACTTGGTATTAACAAAGCAAAATGGTAAGTACGGAAGGACCAACCCTCGTCATAGCTTCAGTTGAGGGTCGATCAATGATGTTATTGGGTACACATGCTATCCATACTCACTCTACACTTGCTGCACCTTTTGTGTGCAGGTTCAGATCCAGGTATGAGCAGAGGCTAAGATCCCGTTGATTATTGAGGCGTACTTTGGAGTCTAGGGTGAGTTGATGATGGTCTCACAAAGACCGAACTTCATTCCTATCTTTATTTTATTCATTTTTGACATTATATGTTGTACTTCTAGACTCATATTCTGGATAGTAGCTCTCGTACTTATGACTTTTGGGTTTTAGGAGATGTATTGACTTAGACTTGCTTATGTTATTATTGTCACGACCCAGCCGAAGGACCGCGATGAGCACCCGGTGTTAGCCCACCCGGGCACCCCTTAACATACTTTCATACCACATCTAGGTGAGCCAAGTAATTAAATCATGCTTTTTATTCATCATCATTCTAATCTCATTGAGCAACATCATATCTATATCATCATTAACAACTATACCCATATAAATGTACATAAGCCGACAAGGCTATCAAGATAATATCCCAAAATATAGGCCGACAAGGCCAAACATATCTAACCATATACACATGTCTACAAGCCTCAAAGAATGGTACATCATATCATAACATATGGGCAGGATAGGACCCCGCCGTGCTGTCACGACCCGAACTACGGGCCATGACGGGTATCCGGGATTACCCACCGAACACCGCTCATGCTGTTACATCCCTGCTCTCATTTATGCTATATGCTCATAATCATAGAAAATGGCATTCATTTAAAACATATTTAGTTTATAACATAAGCCTTTCGGCTATCGAAATAATATATACATGCATACACATAAGGACTGTGAGACCATACTACCCACACATCCGTATCTACGAGCCTCTACTAGAGTACTAGACGTATGGACGGGACAGGACCCCGCCGTGCCCAAAATATATGTACACAGAATACTGTTTCAACATAGCACCTCCGGGATAAAGGAGGGCTCCTGTAAATCTGCTGATAGCTCCTACGGATCTGCACTGTCTCCCCGTCAACCTGTGGGCATGAACATAGCGTCCGTAGAAAGGACGTCAGTACAAATATTGTACTGAGAATGTAAGGCATGAATGAAACGAGTATAATAGAGAATTCACAAGACATAGGATGAGGGCATAGCCTTCGATTGGATACATTTTATACATATATACACATAGCATATCATATAAACTACCATAGCGTATACCTCGTCTTATCATACATACCTAATCATATTGTACATACATTATCACATCATACCTACATCAGCATATCACACATCATCATCGTCAGTCCACGTTTGGGTACCCATCATATGCAGCCCACCAGTGGTGGTCATGTCTGCCCTTTTCTCGGTGCGGTGGAATCACATCATCACACACATCATACATTTATCATCATTCATGACATATGTTTATCATTACCATGCATTTCATAGACATATCGTGGCTTATCTTAACTTAACGTCGTCAAGTATACATGTACATATATATACATACCATATAGTCCTCGTCATACGTTTTATCGGTACATTGTAGGCTAGCATCAACATACATATCATAGATTTGTAATTACTAATCATCTTATAAGCATATCATGGCTTTATCATAACTTAGTACCATTATACTTACGTACATACGCATATATCATCAGAACATACACTTATATTTTCAAGACATACATTGGGGCTTAGGCGGCAACTATAGCTGTGCCGGGGTGATATAAGGTCGTGGAACCCCGATGACGTTACGGAGTAATCAAATCATCATATCTCACCTTGAAAGGACTAATGTTTTAAGGTGAGTGTATATAAGAAGAAACACCAATGGAACCATACTTAGAATCATTGACTTTGTGGGCATCATCTCTCACTTTTGGACTCTTTAGATTTAACTCATCATCATCGATTATCATACTTGTGCCTTGTCTCTCTTCTTTATCTTACACATCTGTAGCTCCTTATATTCATAGACTCATCGTCATTACTATTGTACTCATAATATATCTCTTATCTTTCTCTCGCAGGGCTATTCATGAATGTAGGCTCTTAGTTCTTCAGAATTTAGGAGCTTCATGGAGAAGGAGGAAAATCATGCCTTGAAGGAAAGAGACGAACATCATAAAATAGGTCTAGCAACAATGGGTAATAGTAAAGGATCGTATGAAGGTCATTAACTTGTAGGAATCTTGTGCCATAAGTTTTAGGATCTCTAGACTTGGGCTCATCATCATATTCACAACATACCTCTTAACTTCATCTCACAAGAGCTCTTTATAACATAGACTCATCATTCCGATACATACATATGTAGAGAGGTCATAGAAAAATAGGAGGATTCATACCATAGAGTCATGCCTTAGAAAGAAGGGTTGGGCCTTACATACCTTTGTCGTTTAACTACTCGATTGCTTGCTCGTCCTCTTTTAATGCACTCGTTAATACCTTCAATGTGATTCGTATCATCATTAGTTAGACAATCATGAGAACGTACTTACTAAAGCTATAGAAATTTAGGCAAAGATTTCCTTTGTTTATACTACTTTCCTCCATATTCCACATCAACTCCCAACATTCATAACAACAATTACAATATCGTAAACAATAGGCATCATCTAATTACATTGCCCATAATTCATGATTTCACTACAATTCTCCATAATTATGACGAAAGTCCATCATCGCATTCTTTCACATACAATCCTCATTTCATGTTCTAGACGTCATTTATAACGCATTTGTAACATCAACACAACCATTTTCATGATTCATTCCAACTACTATTTCAAAGGGACATTATTCATCCATTTGATGACCCATTTGCTATACACTTCTACAATCCATGTATTTCAACTTATAAATACTTCAAATAACATGAATAGGTCATGAAACTCACCTTAGATGAGGGAGGAATAGGCCTTGATTGCTAATACACTCTTTGCACAAAAACCCTATTTCATCTCTCTTGGGTTTTCTTGATTTGTATGACTTTTGATGGGTTTCTTTCACTTGATTCTCTTGATTTCTTGTTGTTGATCTTTGATTTCTATGGTTTTCTCATGGATGAAATGTTTGGAGTGTTCTAGAGCTTTCTTGAAGTGTGGAGGTGGTAGATGAAATGAAATGAAATGGAAAAGAGGTCCCTTATATAAAATGAGTTCAGCCCCGACCAAGTTATACGGACCAACATACGGTCCGTATGTTTTCTACGGGCCGTATGTCTGGCCGTAGATCTGGTCCAGTGGAGTATTGTATTCTGGGCTGAATCTACGGTTGGACATACGGTCCATACTTTTTATACGGCCAGTATGTCTGGCCGTAGATTGTCCAGTTTTTTCGAGAGTTGTTTCGTCGACTCGTTTGATCTCCGATCCTTATGGAACCTCCTTAACACTTGTCTAACACTTCATTACCATTCTAAGGAATGTTATAACTCTTTCTTAGGGCATCGTTAGGACATCATTAACTCAATGCTCGAAAATTCTTATCCGATACTCAACACATGACTCGCTTCCCTTAACGACTTTCTCTCCTTAACTCGAATGTCTTTGGAAATCTTAATTAGGACTATCACATACTATTTCTTACTTGTCCAACCCTCATATACATCATACCCCTCGCTCGTTTATTCACTATACACTAACGGGGAATTTTTCGAAGTGTAACATTCTTCCCTCTTTTGGAACATTCGTCCCCGAATGTTAAGTCGTTAGGAATTCTAGGAAAATTTTGCCAAAGTTTCCCTTGTAATGTGGCACTACCATCCTGTCACAACAACCCATAATATCATTGCCACACAGGGCCACAACACAATAACAATACAAATTGGCCACACACGACCCATATGCATAAAAGAAAGGTATACATACCTTATCATCTGGATGTCTCATCATAAATTTCTTCTGGAGGCTGAAATAGATGCGGGTAGGTGGATTTCATCTTCTCTTCCTCTTCCCAAGTCATCTCTTCTCAGTTGTTATTTCTTCTCCGGACCTTAACTAAAGCTACTTCCTTGTTCGAAGTTTCCGTACTTGCTACTAATGCCGGCAATGGGTTTTTCATTATAAGCTAACTTCTCTGTCACTTGAACATCATTTATTGGGATGATCCTAGTAAGGTTTCCAATACATTCGCGAAGCATCAAGATACGAAAACTGGATGAACTGACTCCAAATTGGGAAGTAGATCTAACTCGTAAGACACTCCGCCTACTTTGCGCACACTTTCATTAGGTCCAATATACCGGAGACTTATCTCCCCTTCTTGCTAAAGCTCATAGCGCCCTTCATTGGCGACACTTTCAAGGATACCCAGCCTTTCACTTGAAATCTTTCGTCTCGTTGATCCTTTCACTCAATAATGATATTAAGTCTTACATGGTTTGCAGATGTATCTCACTTGGTTTCATTGGCGAAGTATAAATACTGGCAAGTTACATAATCGCTCTTGAGTGATTCGTGTGCATACCCCCATACATATACATGTATCCATATCCGTATACATATTCGTGTTCGTAGCCGTATTTTCATCCATACTTGCATTCACCTACATATTCACTTTCATAGCATTTCTATATCCATAACATTTTGTACTCGCATTTGTATCATATACATATCACATATATTACATATCCATAGTATTTACATAACGCACCCGACCACGAAGGTCCAGTGTTATACGTAGGCACATATACACACGAGATCATAGGCATCTTTAGCATCGGTACTATCGTCGTCCATTGCATCTATCTATGACATCTTAGAGTCTATCATTCAGTCTCTACACTTGCGTTCTTTTTACTCGCTTCCCCCCCCCCCTTTAAGGGTCTTGCACCGTGCCATTCTCCAATCCGTTGATTCCATCATATATATATATATATATATATATATATATATATATATATATATATATATATATATATATATATATATATCCCTCACCATACTGCATCTTACCCATGCCGTTTCCCATAGTTTATAGCTACGATAATTCATGTGTGAGACTCATCTTATAGTTTCGTGATCAAGTACTACAACCGATATAACGATCCAAACAAAGACATATTTCACTTAGCTCATCTGGTAGTTATGGGTCAATGTCTAGATTCACTCCATTTAACAACTTTTGTTCCATGGGAATGCTCACAATAATAGTACGTCTAGTTACCCATACAATCCACGCAATATCACTCACCTTTCTCCAATACCCAAAATTCCCTTATAGCATCATCTTTCCTAAAACCCGCCATTTTTGTTTTCAAGGATCTAAGTCTCCTGTACCACTAACACTCTTTATTGCCTCATACCCTTTCACTCTCGTGCGGCACTCAGCACTGATTTCAAAGCCAATCATAATCATGTCATACTCGTCGTTGGTGATAACCTTACTTTATCGCTTTATCATCGTACGGTAAACTTGTAATTCATGGTCACATTCTTCTCTCCAACTAACCCTTTTTATACTCTTTACTCATTCTGTCTTAGTGGAGGGCATTCGTAGGAGATGCGTCTTCCCTTTTTCATAGTACGACTATTTCTTAAGCACGCGTACTTCGTATATCTCCTCCTCCTTCCATATCCTCACTCAGTTTTCTACATTCTTTCCCCCTCACTTTATCTTATTACCTCCCTCTTTATAATCAGTCTTTTAATCATCGCACAAGGAATTCTATCCTTAACTCAGTACCGCCTTGTCCTTTAAAATACATCACCTTTATACACTCCGTTCTCAATCACTCATTTGCTGGCCTCTCTCCTCTTCACGATAATTTTGTCTACGGTACCCGCCATTTCTTTTAGAATTCCAAGGAAAATTTTGGTAAGGTTTCTCTTGTAACATAACAATCCCAAACCTACACATAGCCCAATAAAAACACGTCGCATGCCTTAATAGGGCATGTATCGGGACACACATAATATGCAATTCCGCGACATAAGATCACTTACCATTACTGGATATAAATAATGGAGTTTGTCTCATAAGTGGTGCCTGCACACTCGATCTAGGATTCCATTATATATATATATTCATACACCTTTTATTATATGACACACACCTCCAATCAACTTACTTATAAATCACAATTCTAGCTATTACTAGGTCACTAGCAAATATTGTTATCTCAAATTGTTGGGTTGGCTCAGATTTCTCACCTCAACACAATCATCACACCAGGAGTAATATATGACAACGTAGGACCCGAATCAATCGGTACATACATACCATAAGGGATTAATGAAAATATACCTGGGTTAATATCGGAGGGATACTCAAGATCCTGTCATCCAGCTGGTGCATAAGTATGACGCTGGAATTCAGTCAGACTAGGCATTTCTCCTTGATCTCCATCACTACCTACTACTCTCTGCGGCCCCCGCCTAGGTGGGCGTAATGATGATGAAGAGCCAGCTACCACTCCCGTAGATCGAACCTTATCTTTACCACGTAGCGATGGACAATCGCGCCTAAAATGGCCTGGCCGAGCACAAGCATAACAAACATCTGAACCCGAGCGGCACGGTCCAGAATGTAACTTCCGGCACTGACTACATCGTGGCACAGGTGGCCTCATCTGACTCGAATCACCCCTATTCCGAGAACTGGGAACTCTGAGGCTCTGGGGCAGTCTAGAATCAGTAGATCCCTCACATCTGGATCCAGGAAACTGTGGAGGAGCACTAGTCGTTGAACGAACCGAGTGCCTGGAGAATTGTCGTCTCGGAGCGCCCCTAAACTCATGATCAAGCTCTGAAGAATTAACTCTCTTTCTCCGACCCCTTTTACCATGGCCCATATCCTACCGGCCGAGCTTGGGCGGCTACTAACTGAGTCGAAAAAAGAATGGCCTGTCTCATCTCTTGGCCCGAGGTGTCTGGAGAAGGGACTGGGGGTGCGGGAGCTAAAATTGGGGCTTCCCTCTGATCTTTTAAAGTGGGCATAGTACGCGGAATCCGAGATAGGGCCTTGTTTTGGGGTTCACTCTCCCCCACATCCGTAGATGGCCCTTGTTCCAGCCCTTCTGTAATCACTGCTTTGCCCTTCTGGGCGGTAGTAGCTTTTCCTTTCATCGACTTTACTGAAATCATAAACGCACCACTAGAGAAGGGAAAACCTTATAACATGGCTCTATCGCACAATCTCATAAGAAGAAGGATGGTCATTTTTCCTAAATGCCCTGTAGCCTCTTGTTTATTAGCGTGGCGCGCATCACACCATAAACAAGACTCTACTAGACACGGCTCGTAGACACTTCCTAGGGCTGAACCGCTCTGATACCACTTTTGTCACGACCCGAACTACGGGCCATGACGGGTATCCGGGACTACCCACCGAACACCGCTCATGCTGTTACTTCCCTGCTCTCATTTATGCTATATGCTTATAATCATAGAAAATGACATTCATTTAAAACATATTTACTTTATAACATAAGCCTTTCGGCTATCGAAATAACATATACACGCATATACATAAGGACTGTGAAACCACACTACCCACACATCCGTATCTACGAGCCTCTACTAGAGTACTAGACGTATGGACGGGACGACCCCGCCGTGCCCAAAATATACATACACAAAATAATGTTTCAAAATAGCACCTCCGGAATAAGGGAGGGCTCCTGTAAATCTGTTGATAGCTCCTACGGATCCGCACCGTCTCTTTGTCTACCTGTGGGTATGACACAGCGTCTAAAGAAAAGGACGTCAGTACGAATATTGTACCGAGCATGTAAGACATGAATGAAACGAGTATAATAGAGAATATCATTAAGACATGGGATGAGGAGATACAACCTTACTCTTGTGATTATAGATACATTTTATACATATATACACATAGCATATCATATAAATTACCATAGCGTATATCCTTGTCATATCACATATACATCATCATATTGTACATACATGCATCGTCACATCAATCATACATCATCATGTCGTTAATCCACGTTTGGGTACCCATCATATGCGGCCCACCGGTGGTGATCATGTCCGCCTTTTTCTCGCAACCTGTAGTCACTCGTGGTGGTGGTCATGTCCGCCCTTTTTCTTGGTGCGGTGGAATCACATCATCACACACATCATACATTTATCATCATTCATACATAATGTTCCTTGTACATATTATACATTTGCATTTCATAGCATATGTTTATCATTACCATCATTTCATGACATATATATATCTTAACTTATAGTCGTCATCAAGCATATATTCATATATACATACCATATAGTTATCGTCCATACATTTCATAGATTTATGATTATCAATTGTCTTATAAGCATATCATGGCTTTATCATAACTTAGTATCATTATACATTATATATATACATATATCATCAACAACATATATTTTCAAGACTCATTTGGCATCTATAACCATGTCGGGGTGAAGTAAGGTCGTGGAACCCCGACCACATTATGGAGTAATCAAATCGTCATATCTCACCTTGAAGGGACTAACGTTTTAAGGTGAGTGTACATGAGAGGAAGCACCAATGGAACCATACTTAGAATCATTGACTTCGCGGGCATCATCTCTCACTTTAGGACTCTTTAGATTTAACTCATCATCGTCGATTATCATACTTGTGCCTTGTCTCTCTTCTTTATCTTACACACGTGTAGCTCCTTATAGTCATAGAATCATCGTTATTACTATCATACTTATTTTATATCTCTTATCTTTCTCTTGTATGGCTATTCATGATTGTGAACTCTTAGTCCTTTGGAATTTAGGAGATTCATGGAGAAGGAGGAAAATCATGCCTTGAAAGGAAAGAGACGAACATCATAAACTAGGTCTAGCGACAATAAGTAATAGTAAAGGATCGTATGAAGGTCATTAACTCATAGGAATCTTGTGCCATAAGTTTTAGGATCTCTAGACTTGGGCTCATCATCATGTTCACAACATACCTTTAACTTTATCTCACGAGAGCTCTTTATAACATAGACTCATCATTCCGATACATTCATATGTAGAGGATCATAGAAAGATAGGAGGATTCATACCATAGAGTCATGCCTTAGAAAGAAAGGTTGGGCCTTACATACCTTTGTCGTTTAACTACTCGATTGCTTGCTCATCCTCTTTTAATGCACTCGTTAATACCTTCAATGTGATTCGTATCATCATTAGTTAGACAATCATGAGAGCGTACTTACTAAGGCTATAGAAAATTGGGCAGCATTTCCTTTGTTTATACTACTTTCCGCCATATTCCATATCAACTCCCAACATTCATAACAACAATTACAATATCATAAACAATAGGCATCATCCAATTACATTGCCCATAATTCATGATTTCACTACAATTCTCCATAATTATGACAAAAGTCCATCATCGCATTCTTTCACATACAATACTCATTTCATCCTCTAGACGTCATTTATAGCGCATTTGTAACATCAACACAACCATTTTCATGATTCATTCCAACTACCATTTCAAAATGACCTTATTCATCCATTTATAACCCATTTTCAATACTCTTCCATAATCCATGTGTTTCAACCTACTAATACTTTAAATAACATGAAAGGTCATGAAACTTACCTTAGATGATGAGGAATAGCCTTGAGTGATAATACACCTTCTTGCACAAAACCCTATTTCATCTCTCTTGGATTTCTTGATTTTGATGACTTTTAATGGGTTTCCTTCACTTGATTCTCTTGATTTCTTGTTGTTGATCTTGATTTCTATTGTTTTCTCATGGATAAAATGTTTGGAGTGTTCTAGAGCTTTCTTGAAGTGTGGAGGTGGGAGATGAAATGAAATGAAATGGAAAAGAGGTCCCTTATATAAAATGGGTTCAAATTTCCGACCAAGTTATACGGACCAACATACGGTCCGTATGTTTTCTACAGGCCGTATGTCTGGCCGTAGATCTGGTCCAGTGGAGTATTGTGTCCTGGGCTGAATCTACGGTTGGACATACGGTCCATACCTTTTATACGGCCAGTATGTCTGGCCGTAGATTGTCCAGTTTTCCCGAGAGTTATTTCGTCGACTCATTTGATCTCCGATCCTTATGGAGCCTTCTTAACTCTTGTTCCTTACTTCAATACCATTATAAGGGACATTATAACTCTTCCTTAGGGCATCATTCATACACCATTATTTAAACACTCGAATTTCTTATTCGTTACTTGACATATGACTCGCTTCTCTTAACAACTTTCTTTCCTTAACTCGAATATCTTTGGAAACCTTAATTAGGACCATCAATTACTATCTCTTACTTGTCCAAGCCTCATTTACGTCATGTCCCTCGTTAGTCTATTCACTGTATGCTAAGGGGAAATTTTCGAGGTGTAACAGCAAGTCAGAGACTCCCAAGCAAGAAACTGAGGTTCCCAAGAAGAAGTCCGAACCTTATGAGAAAGAACAAAGTTGGACATCCAAAAGGGCCAATACTATTGCCTCCTTCGCTGAAGCAGAAAATTACAAAGTACCTCAAGGGTCTACTCGACCCCTATCACGAACTTGGGGGATATTGCCCTCAAAGACCATGCCTGTCCCTGCAGACCATGGAATGTGCAATACGAGGATATCTACAGAAAGATGAAAGCCGTAGAGCCACGTGCTCCAATTGTGAAAGGCTCCCACTATGTGCTCCAATAAACACACACAAGAGGTGCCCGTTCCATAAGAATCAACCTGGCCATACCGCCGTTGAATGCTTGACCTTCAAAAATGAGGATTATATGGCAGCTTGACCACAAAACAATCCAAAAGTTATGGGGGCCACACTTTTTGTTGGTCCATGACCTAATCATCCCCAGTGAAGGAATCACACTAGACACTCAAATCTGGCGCTATGACTTCACCATTTTCAAAGACTTGTATGCGAGTATCTTCTAAAAGCAAGCAAGCACTGGGAAAATCCGCCCAATTGAGGTTGATTGGAAACCCTCACTCAATGGACCTAGCCAAAAAGGAATTTGCTTGTTTCATTTTGGGGCATATGGGCACGACATCGAAGAATACGAAGCATTCAAGTTTGAGTTGGAACATCCAGTCCACATTGGGGAAATTTGGGCAGTACTCCCTCCTCATTATTAGAAAGTAAGGCCATTGGCCAAATGCATGGTTGTAAGGACAACAACCCGGCATGACTTCAAGGAGAAGTCATCTTTTGGGTAGATTTAGACGTCCCTTTCAAATCAAATGTTATTCCTTCCAATTTATATGTAAAAGAAACTACGTCCGACCTAATGTCCTAAGGAAGGATACGTAGGAAGCACTTATCGGGCCTGCTCTGGGAACTTTTTGGGTAGAATAAATTGAGGGATACTTTTTATGTAAACCGAACTACGGACGGGTCTAATTTTCTGCGGAGGGATACGTAGGCATTCTACGTAAGACTCGGTCCCTAAATTATATAAAATATATATTCCCCACTCAACGGAAAGAAAGCATCAAGAGGATCGCTCAAGGGTAAACCCCGACAACATTACAAGAAGTAAGTCAACCATAGACTCCTAAACCAAAATCCACAAAACTCAAAATGACCAAATACCTAAACCTCGGAATGGAGGATCAATCAAGCATTTGGATCGAATACATGAATTTTGGTGCTTTGTGTGTTTACTTGCAAATTATGTGCGATATCTTGTAGTGTTTATTATTGCCTAACGTACTAACATCATTTACCTTTGAGTTTTTCTTTTCTTATAGAAGGTTGACTCGTGCGGTGTCATGCTGGCCTACTTCACTAGATCCAAAGCCGCGACAACATTCCTTTTCGAACAAGACAAAGGCAAAGAAAAAATGACTGGTAATTCGGAAAATGAACACAACAGAAATGAACTCGTCACTGGGGATGCAACATCCCCAGACTCGAAAGAGGCATCGCATCACGAGGATGTGATCGCCATGTTACTCAAGAAAGTTTCTGATCTTTTCACAAAATTATAAATGGCCTATGCCGCTAAGGAAACATCTGCTGAAGCAAGGAGGCCTCCTCCGCCCTTTCCATCTCTAAGTTCCCTACTACCTGACCACTTTCCCACTTACCCTGCAAGAACCTATCTACCTAAAACCCACTTGCTGCTGAACCTCCCCATATTGGTACATCATACCACACTCGATCACCCGCCAACACTACCCAAATTCCCGGAACTACTCATTCTGTGCCTTCATACCAAGCACTGTAACCTGCTCACACCAACCCTACTATCTGTCCCAGCACCTTACCTACCTCACGAACCACCTACACGCCCAGAAATTAGACTGCACATCCAACTATATCTTTCCATACCCCTATCACTCCAAATGACTTCTCCCCAGAGCATCATGAACTCAACCATTATGAGGAGATGGAAAAGGCCTAGAGAGGTGAGCAAGACAAGCATGATAAGAAAATGGAACAAAAGATGGCAGAATTGCTTGAACAATCTACAAGGGCCACCCATAAAGCAACTAGTCTAAGTTATGAAGACATTTGCATGCACCCAGACTTGGATTTACCTGCGGGCTTCAAAGTGCCCAAGTTTGAGATATTCCATGGAACAAGAAATCCCAAGGCTCACTTACGGTCCTACTGTGACCAATTGGTTGGTATAAAGAGAAACCAAGCACTATTCATAAGGCTATTTAGCTGAAGTCTGATCGGAGACGCCTCCAAATGGTTTATCATGCAAGACATGTACCGATGGACCACGTGGCAAGATATGGAAGAATCCTTCATAGAAAGGTTCTGATTCAATATTGAGGCTATGCCTGATCGATATTATTTGGAAAAGGTCAAACAAAAATCCACCAAAAACTATCGCGAATACGCGAGCAGGTGGAGGGCCGAAGCTGTCCGAGTGGAACCGCTAATGAGCGAAGAAGACATAATCTCTGTCTTTATCCAATCACAAGAATCAGATTTCTACGACCGAATGTTGTGTATGGCCAGAAGGCTATTTTCTGAATTAGTTAAATTGGGAGAGGCTATAGAGGATGACCTCAAATCTAGAAGGATCATCAGTGTAGCCAACAAAGCTGCCCATCAAAGTACTATGGGATTCGCTAGTAAGAAGAAGAAGGACATGGAAAACATTTCCCATAAACCTAGCCCGAAACCCAAAAGACGAGAGGAGTCACATCCTTCCCTCGAGATATATCAATCACCACCCCCTAGTAGTTACTTGCCAACACCATACAGTCTTGTGTCTGTCTTTTATGCACAACCCAATTTCCAAACACCGGCACCTGCCTACCAAGCTCCACAAATAAACTTCCAAACACCCGTGCCTACTTACCAAGCTCCACATCCAAATTACCAAGTGCCCGCACCTATTTACTGAGCTCCACAAAATAACCAACCATAAAACTACCAAAACCAACTACCTTCAAATACATATCTGCCACACCCTAACTTAAAAAAGAATCATCCATGTGTTTTCACTCAATTAATTGAAACACGAACTCAATTATTCGAGAGGCTAAGCGCTGCTGGTCTAATTCAGACAGTCCCACTGAAGCCTGCCAATACCAAAAATCGCTTTTCTGAGCTGACCAGACATGTGCCTATCATTCTGGCAAAAATGGACACAATATAGAAGATTGTATCAATTTGAAACACAAGATATAGGACTTAATTAACAAAAGAGAGATCACTCTACAGATAGCTAGACCAAATGTGAACACCAATCCTCTGCCCAATGACGGTAATAATATTATTCACATGATAGAAAGAGATAAAGATTGGGTCGTGTGCAAGCCATTAGTCCAAGGGTCTGCCAAAACACTTGAGCAAACGGTGACTTCTCTTACTATTCCTGAAGTCCATAATTCAAAGTGCTAATCCCTGTTCCTGTCAAAGTGCATACATCGCAAGAGATAGTGTTGGCTTCGAAGAAAGAGTCTGCTGCCCAAGTGGCAGCCGCGCATGGTATGAATCGATCTGGGAGATGCTACACTCCTGAAGAGCTGGCACAAGGAGTGCCAAGGAAAGAAGGAAGCCAAAAATAGACCCATCAGCGAGGGGGACGCCGAAGATTTTTGGCAAAGGATGAAGCCTAAAGAATATTCCATTGTAAAGCATCTGAAGAAGACGCCAACCTAAATATCAGTGTTAGCATTGCCGCTAAGTTCTCCACAATATCGCCAAGATCTGATGAGGGTATTGGATGAAGCCCATGTCTCCGCAGGCACGAGTAGCGAAAATCTAACCGATGTGGTGGCCCATGTCATAGGAGAGCATCACATCTCCTTCACTAAGGAAGAGTTACCCAAAGAAGGGATGACACACAACAAGGCGTTATACATAACTTTCAAGTGTCGATACAAGATTGTGACACGAGTGTTGGTCGACAATGGGGCTGGCCTCAACATCTGTCTCGAGTCATCCCTCAGTCAAATAGGTTATGACATTAGAAAGATCCGCCAAAGCCGCACAAATGTAAGAGCCCTTGACGGAGCCCAACGTGACCCTGCTGGAGAAGTCGATCTCTGTGTCCAAATGGGACCTGCTGATTTCATTGCCGAATTCCAAGTCATGGAAATCACTGGCCACTACAATCTGCCATTGGGAAGGCCATGAATCCACATTGCCAGAGTCATGCCATTATCTCTCCATCAATCCGTGAAATTTATAGGGGGAGGCCATGAGTTCGTGATCCATAGGGAAGGCTATGCATTCACAACTACCCAAACAATTCAGTGTCAGTTATCGAAGAAGCTTCGAAAGGTACATATTTTCATCTAGTGGAACAATTGAGGGCTGCTCACAAAGAAGATTCTGCACATGCTCCTATGCCAGCAGTCTACAAGATGATTGCATCTACTATACCCCAAAATAGGTTCGAACCCAGACGAGGTCTAGGAAGGGACTTGCATGATATAGTGGAGCCAATCGTGATTCCTCGTGACAACTTTCGCTGCGTCTGGGGTATGTTTCCAAAGCTGACGTGGCTTTTGAAGCCAACAGAAATAGGAGGATTCCTCCAAACTTACGCAAGCTAATCCCAAACTCGTACGTCCCATTCCTAATCTGAATGCCAATGTCTGATGACAGATATTTTGAGGAAGGGTTAGGAATGTTGTTGTAAGAGGAAGATTTCCTGGAGATATTGGAAGAATTTAATGAAACTCCCACTATCAGAGATGCTGATTTGGGTGAGCAACTATCCAACTGGACCTCTACCCTGCTCTTGGCTCTTCGGTAGAGATGATGAATTTAAATGTTTTATGAAATCGGTGGGAATCGATCGAGGCCCAATTACTCACCATTTTCACTTTAAATACCTCGTGATGTTTTAAAAATGGAAATGGCATGATGTAGATCCAAGTCAAGACTACAGTTTGGACTTCTTTTATTAAATTAATGAAGCCTCGATTTACGAGAAAAAACTCTTTTTTCATGCATACGCATATGTTTTATTATAACCATGCTTTGTCTTGATTTTTCAGTAATAGTAATGATAAAACAACCCTAAATGTCATGACATGTCGCAAAATGAGTGAGTCAAGTGACATAGACGAAGAGGAATATGAAAAGTACGATGAGGAAACAATTTCACCTAAGGTTCTCGTGGAAGAGGTAGAACAATTTGAGAACGAGCAAAAACTCAACCTAGATGAAACCAAAGTAATTAATCTAGGAGATGAGGAAACAGTCAAAGAAATCAGGATAATCGCGTATCTAGAAACGCCCCAAAAAGAGGAATTAATAAAACTACTGAGAGATTATGTAGGCGGCTTTGCCTAGTCATACGCTGGCATGCTTGGTTTAAGCACTGACATAGTGGCCCACAAATTACACATCAACGCAAGTTTCACTTCGGTTAAACAGAAAACCGGGCAATTTAAACCAGATCTGAGCATCCGGATCAAGGACGAAGTGGAAAACAGATCAAATCCGGAGTAGTGGAAGTAACTTCGTACCCTACATGGTCATCCAACATTGTGCCGATACCGAAGAAGGATGGAAAGATCTGAATTTGTGTAGACTACCGCAACCTCAACCGAGCTAGTTCCAAGAATAATTTTCCACTTTCGAATAGCCATATTCTCTTTGACAATTGCGCGAAGTACAAGTTGCAATCATTTGTGGATTGCTTCGTGGGATACCATAAATCTTGATGAGTGAGGAAAATGCGGAAAATATAGCCTTCATCACTCCGTGGGGAGTGTACCATTAATGGGTAATGTAGTTCGGCCTCAAGAATGCCGGCGCCACTTACATGAGCGCTATGACTACTATTTTCCATGATATGATCCATAAGGAAATTGAAGTATATATGGATGACTTCACTATCAAGTCAAGAGAGAGCTCACAGCATACCATGCACTTACGGAAGTTTTTCGATAGACTCCAAAAATTTAATCTGAAGCTAAACCCAGCCAAGTGCGCATTTAGAGTGCCTGCTAGAAAACTACTCGGATTCATAGTCAGTCTAAGAGACATAGAACTACACCCATTGAAAATCCAAGAGCTACCTCCTCCAAAGACCAAAAAGGAGGTCATAAGTTTTCTAGGAAGATTGGATTACATTGGCCGATTCATAGCCTAGTCCACTATAATTGTTGAGCCCATACTCAAATTGTTGAAGAAGGATGCACCAATGGAATAGACTGAAGAGTGTCAGAAAGCATTCGATAGCATCAAGAAGTATCTTTCCAACCCACCGATCTTAGTACCTGCTAGACCAGAAACCCCATTACTGCTATACTTGTCGGTATTAGACAACGCTTTCGGATGTGTGTTAGTACAACAAAACAAAAAAGGCAAGAAAGAGTGTGCCATTTACTAACTGAGCAAGAAGTCCACTGCCTCTGAAGCAAGATACACTCTAGTAGAAAAGACATGCTGTGCTTGACATGGGTAGCCCAAAAGCTGAGGCGCTACCTATTATCATACACCACTCATCTCATATCCAAGATGGATCCACTGAAATACATCTTCCCCCAACCCTTGCCTATAGGGAAACTGGGCAAAAGGAAAATGCTATCGAGCGAGTTTTACATCACATACGTGGTGCAAAAGGCCATCAAAGGGCAGTCATTGGCTGACCTACTGGCAAAAAGCCCGATCAACAAAGATTTTGAGCCACTTTGAACTTACTTCCCAGACATAGAAGTGTTAACGGTGGACGAAGACATAGTTGAACCCTATTCGGGCTGGAGATTGTTTTTCGATGGTTCAGTCAATTACAAGGGTTTGGGAATCGGAGCGATCTTGGTATCAGAAGCGAGACAAAATAATCCGATGGCCGCAAAACTCAAGTTCCGATGCACCAACAATATGGTGGAATACGAGCAGGGCGGCTTAATAGCATTGGAGACCTAAAGAGAAATCTTTATAAGCGGCCTTATATATATTGTTTTTATCCCAATTTATGTGATATACTTTCCTTTTTAGTCTGTCCAAAAAAGAATACAACATTTCTATATTTAGAAATAATTCAACTTAAAACTCCTCTTTTACCTTAATGAAATAATTTACAGTCACACAAAAATCTATGACTTGCTTTAGACCACAAGTTTCAAAAGTCTTCTTTCTTATTATCCGTGTCTAGTAAAACTATATTACATAAATTGGCACGGAGGGAGTAATATTTAATGAGCATTGTTGATTGAGATCAGGAAAGTATATGAGCAATGAAAAAAAAATTGGTTTTGTATACTACAAAATAATTGAATGAATTAAACGTTGCTAACTTTGTTTATTGCATCACTTGCATGCTTGATTGCATCACACTGAAAGGAGAGAACCCATGAAACTTTCAATTTTTGTGAGAAATGTAAATGATAAGTTGGATTATTAAATAGAGTTAAGTGAGTAATTAGTGAATAGTGAAATAGAATTTAGCTAAAATGTAAAATACGATTGGCAGAAAAATTATTTAGGTTATACTATTTAGTTAGAGAAAAATATTAAATCATTAAACATTAACATGAAAATAAAGAAATAAATTCATCAATGATAAAAAAAAATATATATAATTTATAAGTTGTATAGTAGTACGCTATATATAGCGAGTAGTAATTTTAGGGCCCTCAAATTCTTGGGGCCTAAAGCAAGTTCTTGACTTGCTTTAGGGTCTAGCCGACCCTGAATATGAGGCATGTATTTTAGGCCTTCGAATGGCTCTTGACATGGACATACATGAGTTGTTGGTCATAGGCAATTCAGATCTGCTAATTCATCAAGTACAAGGAGAATGGGCCGCGAAGAATGCCAAAATCTTGCCATATGTAAACCTTGCACAAATATTGTGCAAAAAGTTTAAGAAGATTGAATTTAAGCATACATCAAGGGCTCAAAATGAATTTCCCGATGCTCTTTCTACCATAGCATCCATGATACAACATCCCAAAAGCAACCATATTAACCCACTTGAGATAAGTTTGAGAGAAGAACATGCTTACTGTTCCCATGTGGAGGCGGAATTCGATGGCAAGCCATGGTACGCCGACATAAAGACATATTTGGGGAAGGAAGGGTATCCTGAAAATGCCACGAGCAATCAAGAAAAACTATCCCCAGAATGGCTAACAGATTCTTCCTGAACAAGGAGATACTCTACAAGAGAACACTAGATCTTGGTTTACTTAGATGCGTGGATGCCACTGAGGCCACAAAATTGCAAAAAGAAGTACATGCTAGGACTTATGGCTCACATAAATAGGTTCATCTTGGCTAAAAAGATCAGGCGAGCAGATTACTAATGGATGACAATGGAATCGACTGCTGCAAGTTTGTGCAAAGATGCCATCAATGCCAAATACACTGAGACCTAATCTGAGTCCCGCCGAGTGAACTTAATGTCATGAGCTCACCTTGGCCCTTTGTCGCCTGGAGAAGGGACATCATTAGACCTATTGAACCCGCGGCATCTAATGGACACCAATTCATCCTGGTCGCCACAGATTATTTCACCAAATGGGTGGAAGCCACATCACACAAGTCAGTAACAAAGAGAGTGGTAGCTGATTTCGTACGAAACAACATCATAGGCCGATTCGGCATACTAGAGTCCATCATAACGAACAATGGAGCAAACCTGAACAGTCATCTGATGAAAGACATCTGTGAGCAATTCTGAATAACCCGTCGGAATTCCACCGCCTATCGGCCATAAATGAACGGAGCTGTAGAGGCAGTCAACAAGAATATCGAGAGGATATTAAGGAAAATGACGGAACACTACAAGTGTTGGCACGAAAAATTTCCCCATGCATTGCTAGGATACCGAATGATAGTATAGACTTCAACATGGGCAACTCGATACTTACTTGTCAATGGCACCGAAGCAGCCATACCTGCCGAAGTGGAAATACCATCACTCAGAATCATCCAAGAAGCAGAATTGGACAACGCAGAATGGGTTTGAAACCAATACGAGCAACTAGCTTTGATAGATGAGAAAAGAATGATCGTCGTATGTCACGGCCAATTAGACCTACAAAGAATGGCTTGTGCCTTCAACAAATGAGTTAGAGCTCGATTCTTTCAAATAGGACAAATGGTACTCAAGAGAGTGTTCCCGCATCAAGATGAGTATAAAAGAAGGTTTTCACCCAACTGGCAAGGCCCATACGTGGTCCGCAAGGTACTCTCCGGAGGAGCAGTGATCCTAGCTGAGATGGATGGACAAGAATGGCCCAAGGCCATCAATTCAGATGCAATCAAGCTATACTACGCGTAAAGACACGCTTTCAATTTGTAATCGTACTTTTACTTGTAATCGCTACATTAAGACCTATCTCTTATGGCAGAGATACGTAGAAAAATTAATTTCAGATTTGGTCTTCCTTCTGTAATATATAGAAAAACAAAAGATTTCCTTGTAATATGAACTATGCAATGACTTGATTTCCCAAGGTGGGATACCTAGGCAGTCCATATAGGACTCGGTCACATTCTTAGAAAAAAATCAATTACTTTTATTCCAAACTACGTTCGACCTGACTCCTGCTGCGACAGGATACGTAGGCACTCCTTGAGCTCAGTCATACCAATCGAAAAACGCAATAAACCCATAGGAATCCACAGGGATAGAACTTTTGAGATGGACCCCAAAAAATTTCAAAATTCAGAGCTAGCACGAGAGTTCCTCAACACATCTGCAACTAGGGCAGAATTTTTAAGAGGATCTCAAAACTTCCTTCACAACAATCGGCACCAGAGTCAGCCAACCCAAACTTTCAACTGACGCAGAATTTTTGAGAGGATCTCAAAAATTCCTTCACAACAATTCGGCACGAGAGTTTGCCAGAACAAAACCTTAAGCGGGGCAGAATTTTTGAGAAGGCCATAAGAATTTCACCAGATAAAGCCATACGCCACCACAAGATGTCGCGGACAACTAAAGATTCTCACTCAAAATGTACATGTCATGGCGACAAACATAAATAGTTTTCAAAAATTGTATTCCGTTTTACAATCAAACTTTGGAAAAGCTAATGATTAACGCTTTGAAAAAATATATTTTATTTTACTTTAAAACAAATCCATCTTTCGTACTACTGAATCCAAGAGGATAGAACCAATAGCACAGCCAAGAAAGCAAAAGAACGACATGACAGGAGTCAATGACACGGATCGGCCTCATAGAAAACTAATGCTCTTTCTGTGGGTGCAGGCTCCCCAATGTCGTCAGGAGGACGACCATTTATTCTGCTAACCTTGTTTGCTCATGATGACAAAGCAGGTAAGAAGCAGCTCATCAGAGAAAATCCTAGTCCACATCAAGTATGCAATCGAGCTAAGAGGGCTACAAAGAACGAAGTGCCACAAGGGTGACCCAATCGATCCAAGAGGGCTACAAAGAATAAAATGCCACAAGGGTGGCCCAACCAAGCCAAGAGGGCTACAAAAGGATAAAAGAGACACAAGGACAGCACCATCTATCCAAGAGGCCACAAAAAGGCAAAAGCACCACAAGGGCGGCACAAATCTAGCCAAGAGGGCTACAAAAGGACAAAAGGGCCACAAGGGTGGCATGATCTAGCCAAGAGGGCTATAAAAGAGCGAAAGCGCCACAAGGGAGGCACAATCGAGCCAAGAGCGCTATGATAAGTAAAACATCATAAGGATGAAATCATCCGGTAAAAAGGACCACACAACAGACGAAACAACATGTCATGACCAAAAGGGTCATATCCGACACATAGGATGAAAGAAAGACGATCTAGCCAAAAGGACCATATATGTCATTCAACATTTGCATCCTGAAAGGGCTATTCATTCCTGTCAAACATTGCTGATAGGGCCATTCATTCATGTCAAACATTACTGAGAGGGTTATTCATATCAAACATAATCAAAAGGGCCATCACATAAACATTACCAAGAGGTCCATTCAAATAAATTGCCAAAAGGGCCATTGGTACAAACTGCATAGAGGACCATTAATACAAACTGTCAAGAGGGCCATTCAGACAAAATGCTGAGAGGGCCATTCATACAAACATTGCTAAGAGGTCCATTCGTACAAATTACCGAGAGGGCTATTCATACAAACTACCGAGAGGGCCATTCATACAAAACATTATTGAAAGGGCCATTCATACAAACTTCCCAGAGGGTCATTCATTCAAGTGAGCGCCAAAACGGCCATTCATTGAAGCAAGGGCCAAATGGGCCATTCTCAGAATGACCCGCCCGGTCGTTATTTAATACTTCATAAACCCATGCCCATTCTAGGTCTATGATCTTAAACAGTAAGCCCCATGGGGTGTTAAAGGATTAATAGCAGGAAAAATCAGTTTCTAAAAGAGTTAAAAGTCGTGGGCTCAAGGCAGGAGATGGCCCGCTATAGCGGCTAAGGAACCACCGCAGCGGTCCCGCTATAGCGAAGCTACGTTCGCCGCAACGGATGTGACGGGCCAGTAGAGGCGTTTTCAATACTCAGTGTCACACCCCAATCTTGATCAGAGTGTGATGGGCACTCGACCCTTACCTAGGGTCGAGCGAACACTCTGACTCTTATTCCATGCGTAAAATTTTTCCTCTAAGTCAAATACACGCATGACAAGGCTTACTAAAAATATTCTTTCTGTCGCTTTCCGAGCAAATCGAATTTGTAACTTTATAAAACTTGTATCATAATACAAACTGACACATTGGCCTATGAAGCCACTGACAGACCCGACTGCACCCACGACTCGTCTGCAAAGTCTCTAATCGTAATCGAAAACCGGCACGTGTACTCGACTCGGCTACACTCCGTGCCAAATGGAGCTTGCCAACTTTGCTGGAACATCTTCTATATTAACTTCAATCCGTTCGGTGTACTGCGCGGCACGAAACGCTTGACCCCCAGAGAAGAGGGGTCAGTACGAGCAATGTACTGAGTATGTAAGACATGAATAATAATACGTACAGGGACATAAGTATGAACAACAGTACCATGGGATTATAAAATTTGTGATGAGATAAGAGGATAACCTGTACATATGGACGGTAATTGCATAGACATATGAAGCATATCATAGGTTGAAAGAAACCTGTACATGTGCGTGCCGCTGAGGGCGGATACCATGCATGCCTAGCTTCTTTTCCTTTTTTTTTTTTTGGAACACGGTGTTTCTTATTCTTGTACATAGAAAACATACCTTTCAGAAAACGATACTTTTTACTCGCATTTACCGACGCCGAATTCATCGGCTCTCCCACCCCCTCCCCAACAGTGTCCCAAGTATATCATATTATATATATATCATACATCACATAACAGACGCCGCGTACGGCTCTCCCATATCCCGCGTCCGGGCATCCCGCGTCCGGGATGATAAGCCAGCTGAATCAGGTGGACACAGTTGCCCTTCCCCATTCCCCATATACATATACATTCATCAATATCATGTATCATATACATTATCATATAAACAGCATGCGGGAGCCCAAGGAAAGTCATGTACCTATCGGAGTGACGTAAGGTCGGTAACCTCCGATGATGTTATGGAATAACCATGGGCGCTTGCCTCACCTTGAAGGAACAATTAATTTAAGGCGAGACTAACAATGGAGAGCAACATTATGAGAAAACATGGAATCGGATCATAGACATCATATGCGTTTATCTGTAGACTTCGAAATCTTCAAGAAATAATACCATAGCTAGGGAATAGAACCAAAGATCAAGGACTGGTTTATCACTTTCATACTCGCATTAGATTCTTGACTTAAGGCTCATAGTCAAGGAGTCATCCTTATCATTCTTATCATAGACATGTTCCTTCCTTTACCCCATCGTTATCACTTTTATCATGGAAATATTCCCCTTAGAACAGTTACAACATTTGTCGGTGGGTAAACGGAGCACTAAAGAAAATCCGGGGACAATGGGCCCACCTCGGGTCAAATGAGGCGGCGTACACAGTTGACGTATAATACGTTTCATGACAAGACTTATGAGAGTTTTAGGGTAGTCGGATCTTATCTATGCAAGTTCTAGAGGTCTAGGAAGTTTTCCCACATTTTGCACAATTCCTATTTCAATTTTACTGAATGAATAGTAACTAATTTCAATCTCGGTTTTCTAGGAAAGGAATTATCCCCGAGGCCCGTGTTCAAGCCTACTACGTCTAAGACATGCCAAAGAAGGAAAGTGAAGTCTTACATACCTCTTTTTGCTCCTCCTGCTACTCCAAATCCGGGTTGCAAATCCACCAAAATCTACGATTTGGTCATGTTTACCAAATGATGATTAGTGCACTTCGAATTGGATTCTTAAATGAAACTTGGCTACCGAAATTTCGGCAGCATTTCCGTAAATATACCATGCCACCAAGTTTAACTTGGCCGATTTCAATCAACCAACGATCCCGGAATACAACCCGGCCAAACTAACAACATTACCAACAATCATACTAATAATTTCAATCAACATACTACTTCCTTCAAGACTTTCCAACTCCAATAAAAACAATAACAACCTTGTGATTTATATTCCAACAACACCATACTAACATCATTGTCTTCCATACCTGCAAGAACATTACATTCAATTAACATAAACTTTTATTTGCAACATGAAATCCACAACCAAACTTTCCATTCATCATACCCTTCCATCACCCATACCACTCGGCCAATACTCACATATATGCATATTTTTCATGAATTTTCATCCTTTTCTTTACATTACAACAACAACAACAACAACAACATGCTATATAAAATCAACCCATCCTTCCATGCACACAACACACTACACGGCCACACACATGCATACACGGCCACATCCATAATTTCTACATTTCATGCTTTTCATTTATTTCCATCATAAAATACATAACAACAACAATTAAAATTCTACATAAGAATTGAATCATCACTTCCATACCATGCAAGCACCTACACGGCCACATGCACAACACACTTTATTTTCATGATTTTCATTCATTTTCACCTACTACAACACTCAACAACATGCATAGACCATCCATAACACGTGAGAAGAGACTAAACCTTACCTTTTTCCTTCAACTTCTTCACTTGACTATGGTGCGAAAACGATGAAACGAATGCCCTATCTTCCGAAACAACTATACCACGTTGTAGAGGACCACTTGAATTGGTAGGAATACATGAAGAAAATAATTTTTGGATCGAAATTTCTCATGGCCAAATTTCCATGGGTTGGCCGAACCCCATGGCTTCATGCTCTCCTCTTTCTTTTGTTCTTTCTTCCTCCAAATTTTGTTGAATTAAAAGATGACTTAATATATATACATGCCTTCCACCATTTTTTCCATATTTGCATTTAAGCCCCTCAAGTATGGCCTTATATCCTCCTTCTCCCTCTCTAGAATTTTCTTCTTTTTTCTTGATTTTTCCTTCCTTTTCTTGAATTTTCTTACTTGGTCAAAGATGACCAAATGTCTTCCCTTGCACACTTTAGTCCCTCATTTATTTACACTTTGCCCCCTTTTCATTTTTTTTTCTAGAGCTTTCTTCCCTTTTTCTTGAAATTTAATAAAGAAGGCCAAGTGTCTTCTTATATAAGATTTGGCCCTCCGGGATTTTTTCTTGAACCTTGTGAAATTACCATTTTACCCTCGCCTTTCACATTATTCCCATGACGCCACTTTGCAAATTTTTCCTTTTTACCCTTAGCCTTTCTCAATATTTCCATACCACCAATGTCTATAAATAATATTCCTAACAGCTCGTTCATTAAAATTATTTAGAACATAGTCTTGTCCTTAGCTTTTCACCATTGGCTCGGAATATTCCAATGTACAAAAAATGCGAGGTGTAATACTCAGTTTAATAATTCACCATCCTTTTTAATAAAAAACCCTCCAAGGCTACTATTAGGTTTTTAAAAGAAGAAAAAACCTTGACACCAAGAGATGAGGCTTTTCCAACATTCTCCCACCAGTATCATCTCTCATGGATTAGGATAAGGGCTAGGAGGGCGAGTATTTCATGGAAATTCAGATAATTGTTCATCATCAAGGTAGGTTACGGTTTACTTGAGTTAGACTTTGATTAGTGAATCTTATACACATTTAGAGTTGTCGGGAGATTGCATGATTAGGTCTTCTGACATGGAGTTTGGATAGGTATATTCATAATTTAACGAAAGTTATGTGCAAATAGTAATTACGGTAACAAATAGCATTTAATCAAGTACTGGGTGCTACTATTATTGATGTTTATGCATTACGGAATAGGAGGTGAAAATTTTCGTGTTTAAAAAGGGGTATTTCATTGGTTAGGGTAATTATTTCTAGGTATATTTGATTTTCGTATTTATTTTCAAGTATATTGAAATAGTCACATGATTGCCATTCTTGTTAATAAAGAGGATTGCATGGGATAGATTGAAGGAAGGCATAATGGTGCTACGCCCATCAAGGGCATAATTCATGACATTGTTTTCATTCATTGGCATCATTGCATACATTGCATGTGGTTATGAGTAATACATGGAGCAAAAAGTCTGAGTAAGTGAGAGTTGTGTTATCCGGTTTGTATGGCCTAGTTGGCTTAAATTCGAGTTATTATTCGAGACCCAATCACTGGCAGCATTGTAAGGTAAATATATTTACATGTATGAAAAGGCACATTTGACCTGGAGTGAGGATGTGGCCTTGATTGTGACTCGGGTCCGAGGAGTGAATCCGAAACGAGTGGTACATGGACACCATGGGTCCCCTGCAGGTCATAACTACTGAGCAATGATATCAGTTAGCATGTATGTACAACATGATTGGGCCCTTGCAACGCATCTGTATTGCATTACATTTCATACTTCTATGTCCTTATATTATGTGCTGTCAGTCTGCTATATTGCATTGTGCATCTCTTATGATTGTGTTGAGTTGTGTGAGGTGGTGACCAATATGAAGGTAAGTGTAAGAGCGAATTACTAAAGTGGTAAGTTTGTTCCATGAGTGCATCATATCTTAGTAAGTGAACTGGATAGAAAAGCTCTATGGCTAAAAGTTAGGAATTAGATGTTAGTGTAAATGAGGAGATAAACTTAATTAATTAGCTTAAGGGAATATGGAATGGGACTTCAATGACTAGCCAGATAACTGGTATCACTATGAGGATAAGAGAAGCAAATAACTAGGAGTAGAAAGGCAAGTTCATGTCGATGTAATAATCTATGTTGGGAGTCTTGAGGGTCGTTGACTTATCTGCTTATCTTATTGACTTTACATTGTGTTGCGTGAACTAATCTTAGTCGACCTATGATGCTTACCAGTACATGTGGTGTACTGATACTACTCCTGCTACATCATTTTGGGGTGTAGATATGTCGCAGGTTTAAGTTGAAGTTTTGTCGTGTGGATTACCAGGCTGAACTTTCGTCGTGTGGATTACCAGGCATCCTCCTACAGTCTCGCTCATCTCACTCCAGGCAGAGGGTGTGTCATTTATTTTGTTTTTCCTTGTGTAATAGGAGCTCTTGTACCTGTCTAGACTAGATCCCGGGGAGTTTTCAGTTTTCTTTTATCAATAACGGAGTCTGTATGAGCTTTTACTTTTAAATATTGTGATCATTAAGTATTTGTTATTTATAAAACTGGCTGAATGTTGGGTTGGTTGGTAAGGGTTCGCCTACTAGTTAGTAATATGGTAGGTACCCGCACGGCCCCTAAGTTGGGGTCATGACACATTCGTTCAAACACATGCCAAGAGGGCCATTTCATGCAAGAAATAACCAAAAAGGGTCAAATAAATCAAACGGTTCCAAGAAGGTTGCCTAATTGTTAAAAGAGTTAACCAAGAGAGCCATATCATCGAAAACCACGCAAGGGTGGTAAGAGGAAATGCACAAGACCAAGAGGGTCATTCAAACCAAACGGTTCCAAGAAGGTCACCCACATGAAACTAAACCAAGAGGGTTAAAATGACGAAACCATGCAACGGTGGTAAAATGACTACACAAGGCCAAGAGGGTTCTTCAAAATCAAACGGTTCCAAGAAGGTCACCCCCGTAAAATTAAACCAAGAGAGTACAGTTATGAAGCCACGCAAAGGTGGTAAAAGAATAATCAAGGGCCAAGAGGATCAACCACAATGATACCCAGTAGATGGAAGTAGGTTCATAGCGGCCAAAGTGAGGAGTAGGCTGATCAAACCAGATCCAGACACATGCGGAACAAATGCGAAACTTTTTCTTACACAGCTAGTAGAGATAGCGTGCCAACGAGAGTCAAGACTCTGGATAGGAATTGGAAGATCACTCCACCCCGTGCTCAGTCACACAAATTGCTTTTCTTATTTTTTCTCATTTTTGCTTTCTTTTTTCAAAAAATCCCGCAACCGATCAGATACACACCGGAAAGTACAAAGACATTCCCGCATAAGGGATACTTTTTTCTACCATTAGAGTTGAACTAAAAGTGACCTGGTTCCTGAAATCGAGGATATGTAGGCAATCTCAATACCAGAGAGTCGGTCACATTCCAACAGATCATCCCGGGACCTCTCAGTTTCGACACTAGAAGATTCGGGATTTATTTTATGAAATCTTCTTTAGAAGTTTAATTGAGTCGAACTACAAGTAACTTGAATTCTCATAAAGCCTGAGATATGTAAGAAACCCAGAGACTGGGGTCCGGTCATAATTTTGAAAATTGCATAAAAAGAGAGAAGTATTGTGAATTGATCGGTCAAAAATCAAGTTTGTCAAATTTCGATGATCAGGGATGGACTTGTCATTCCCGAACAATGAAGGGGCAGTTGTTGACACCTAATTTTTACCATCCAATAATTTTATTTAATTATTGAAAGTTCTTGAATCACAAATTGAGTGAAATATGCATTTTACAAGGCTAAAATGATTTTATAATTCAAATTTCTTGAATCATAAACTGAGTGAAATATGCATTTTACAAGGCTAAAATGATTTTATAAAATTGTTCTGGTGACATTTTGTCATTTCATTTGGCAAAATATCATCAAGTATACAATTGTATATCATCTTGCCTATTTAGTGTATTTTAAGAATTGAAAACATATTTATCAAGATTTTAATTTAAAAATAGTTAAAACAATTATTTAATTAGTTATTTGAACTATTAATGTTCAATTGATAAATATTTTACTCTGTTAAATCAAGAAATTTGATTAATTGAGTAAATAAGCAATTATGTCTAAATTTTATAATTTATTTAGGTGTAATTGCAATTACTTTCAAAACTGATTAGAAGGGAAATTGCTAATTGTTTCATGAGTTAATTGTGGTCATAATTGAAATAGCCAATTATTTCCTATACTCTAATTGTGACTATAATTGAAATAACCAATTACTCTTTCTGCATGTCAATTATGGTCATATTTGAAAAGGTTAATTATCTTCCACACTTTTAATTTGGCTATAATAGAAATGATTAATTATTTCAAAAATGGCTTCCGTAGAAATGTTATTTAAATTAAGATTTTTATTTATAACCAGATTTGCATAATTGACCATTTTATAGATAACTTTATTTAATCAAATTTTTGGGTCAACTCCTTTTATATTTTGTGAAGCCCAGTCCAAAATCAGACCTGACCCGGCCCACATATGCTTCTAAGCGTACTAAATATACCAAACACACCCCTAGCATTTCATTTGTGTAGAAAGGGCTTTTACACCCTTTGAAACCCTAACAACCAGAGGAAGAATTCCTCCCTCCTCGTCATCATTATCGAAAGTGGTAAAAAAGCAGAGTACGACTGCTTTGCTGTGTTGGCTTGTCCATTTTGAGAAAGAGCAATTAATTCTCTTTCCCTCTCTCCTCTTCACCACTGTATCTAAGCCGTAGATGGGGTAAACCCTCCTCTCTCTCTCTCTTTCTTTTCTTTCTGCAAGATTTTATGGCATTTGTCCTGTTGATTTGCAAAAAGCAATGATTTTCATTGGATAACAGTTTAAATCTTTCAAAAGAAAGGAAAAATTAACAAGGAATAAGTAGAAAACCACAAGTCCTACATCAAATTCAAGAGAAATCTAAGGGCCTTGGGGATTCTATATAAAGAACCCCTTTGTCTACAACACACACACACCTTCACAAGTCTCAAAATTGATACACAGTTTCGAAGAGCAAAAAATACTAAAATTTCCTAGGGTTTTAGCATTTTTTATGAGACCTTTAACTATTTGAGCTTTTAGTTTAGAATTTTAATTTTCTTGAGAAGGGCAAGGAGCTTCCAATTTCATTCTCGACAAGGCTGTGCAAAGAAAAGGTAAACTTCTTTCCTTTTATTTATTTTTTAGTAATTTTTGTGTTTTTTTAATATGTGTTTGTCTATGTTAGTTTAATTATTAGCTTAGTTTAGTTTTAGTTTAGTTAATTAGTTTAGTTTAGCATCAGTTGTCCGGATAATTTAGTTTGGTAGATTTGTGGTTAATTCAGTTAAATATCATGCATATATACTTTGTTAGTTTGAGTAATGTTAACTTATGTTAGTTCATTAGCATGTGTAATTCAATTTGAATACTGCGTACTTACATACTTGTTAGGATAATCTAATCACTAGTGGGTGCTATATGCTTTGAGTTGCTTTATTTCAGATTAGCTTCGTTAATTAGCTAATGGATAGCATTTCCACTTTTTTTAGTCCGTTTTGCCTAATCTAGAATGTTGTTTAACTAAGTATGAGCTATATTAATCATCGGCATGTTGGTAGCTTAGCTTAATCCCTGTTTAGCTTATAACTAGTCTAATCATTAGCATATTATGTAGTTTTGATGTGGTTTAACTTATGCCTAATGGTGTGCCTGCTTAGAGTGAGTACAAGCATGTTGAGTTGAGTTCCTATCACTACCCTATCCATGTGTTTATTCAAATTGTCATTTCTATGCCTTATTAAGATTAGCTATTGACTGTTAAGTTATTTGGCATGAGTATGTTTGTGCACCTTAGTCAAGTATGAATCAGATTGGTCTAGTGTAGCTTAACTGGTCTATAATGAGTCTACAAACTTATTTGACTTAGCCCTTTAGCGTGTGAATCAAATCTGGCCCATGGTTTAAAAATGGTATGTTAGTCTGAGTTCCAAACATGTATTAGCATATTAAAAACCAACTTGAAAGGGTCTGAATATGAAATATAGGTTTGTAAAACTAACTCTAAGCATGATAAACACTAAAATGATATGAAAGGGTTTAAGCTAAACTATAAAGAGAGTTTGTGCCTCATCTGTCCTAATTGATCTACAAATAACTTATTTCAACATGTCTATTGCTATTCAAATATGTTTAATTAGTTCAAAGAGCTACTCTGATTTGAAGTATTTACAAATGTTGATGTGCATTTTTTTTTTGTATGGGCTAATTGACCTTAATTCACTGGGATGGTTAAGTGCGTTAGTATGCATCTCTGTCAGATCCAAATAGTGCTTAACTTATGAATACTCATGTACATTGTGTATATAGATGAGCTTAAGCTATCTAGAACTTGCTTTATGCTTTTTCTTGCATGAGTGAAAGTTAATATTTCAAGTTAAGAGTATAAGAGGTTAAATGTTTACTTTGTCATGATAAACTGAATTGAGTATGGTTCACTTAAGATTAAATAATGGAATTGTCCAAGATCACCTAAGTAAAGGGAACTTACGAAGTTGTCACTTGACTTGTAAGATAGTGAGGAGTGACTTACCTAGGGCTAGGGAGAGTTTAGGAAAGGCTTTAAGTTCTTACTCATCCTAATACTACCTATCCCAGGCTGCTGGGGTTCCTTCTTGTTGAATTACAATTTCATAGGACCCTCTATGGTCCCTGTAAGAATAAGAGAAGAGAATTATGTGAATAACATGATATGAATGGAGTTTGAGGTCTGTTTTGTAGGACAATGAGTATATTTGTGCATATTCTACTGATTTCTCCAGTGTGTTAGTCTTGCATCCAGTTCTGAGTTGCTTCATGTTGTGGTTTTTGGGATTAAAGTATCATTTATTCTTGGATGATAGTCTAGGCCATGAACTTGCTCTGTTTGTTTGTCTTCTTACCTGAAAACTTCTCATACCCCTTTAAGTTCTACTGGGTCTGCATAAATGCAAAAGGGATAAAATGTGTGAATGAATCAACTAGGATTCAGGAAATAGTTTACAGTGGTGTGTGAATTGAAATAAGAGCAGCCTTTGCTTAACATGACTAAAAAATGAGTTTGCTTGATTTTAAGGAATTGTGTCCTGGCCCCAGTTTATGGATTGATACTATTTTAAGGGACTTACATATTGAAAGAGGTAGGGAACCATGACCTGAAGTACTGTATATCAAATGAATGTCATGTGTAAGTCACCAATAACATAAAATGTTGGCTTTTCCAACCTACTGTTAGAACCCGCATTTTTGTACATTGGAACAATCCGGATTAATTATGGTAAGTTAAGGACAAAACTATTTCGGGATACAAAGTCGGGATTTTTGACCTTTGATTTTATTTTGAGATATAAGTTGTGCATGAATTTGTTGGTATGGAACAATTAGGAAAATTTGGGACCAAAAGTGATAAAATTGGAAGTTGAAAATCATCCACAATTTCCATAGTTGGCCGTGTATAGTGGGAGAGGGACCCCACACAATTTTGTGTCATCTTTTAATTGGGACAACTCATTAATGTGGGCCAAGGGAATTGTACACTCCATTTAAGTGATAAAAGATGACTTGCTAGTCTTTATTTTCATTCATCCACACTTAGAAAAAAAGGAGCAAAGCTGAAAACCTCCATTTGAGGCTCTAGAGCGCTGAAGGGGAAATTCAACCCCCGTTTTAGCTCTTCCAAATTATTCCGTTGATGTAAACCCCGTTATTTTGCAGGTCCTAAGTGGCGTGGAAGCATCGTTGGAGCGATCAATCCATTATTTTTTCATCTTTTGGAAACCTAGGCTATTGGAAAGTTGAAGAAGAAAGGTAAGAATTCATTATGTTTTATATATTGTGAAGGTTGTATGCTTGTTGTATTATGTTAAATTGGATGAATATCATGAAAAATATTATGTTGGATATGAGTTGTGTGTAAGGGGCCATCCGTGCAAGTGGTGTGTGTTGTGTTGTGTGTTGAAACTATGAATTAAAGCTTAGTTAGCATTATTATGATCATTGTAGGGTGAAGAATGAATAAAAATCATCTTTGTATATTGGTGGGGAGGTTATGGCCGAATGTAGGCCATTATTGTAGAAAGGTAGAATTGAATTAACGTCGCTTAATGTTTTAGTCGTCGTCGCTATGAATTCTATGTTGGAAATGAATGTTTAGTGACTCAAAATGATATTGTGATTGTTGCGGACTGAATTGGAGATTATTGTACATTTAATGTAAATTATGTATTGATGATAATAGCATTGTTAGAATGTGAATTGTGGATACAAATCATGATTTGAGAATGAGGAATGTGAAAAGTGGGGCTCTCGGGTTTGGGGGACTGTTTTCGGCTGAATTGGAGAAAATTTTGGATTGTTGGAAATGTTGTATGAATTGCTTAGAATGTCTTTAAATATTGTTGGTATAGGTTCGGGTTAGTATGTGAATGTATGGTCGACGTTGGTTTAATGCAAGCAAGTGAATGGGGGAATGGAAAAAAAAAGCATTTGGGTTTTTTTGCCC